>NC_029792.2:43712121-43734239 GCF_000816755.2 Arachis ipaensis
TACAAAAAAAAGTTTTTAATTTTTATCTTTCTTGCTTTTTTTTTTAACATTTCTGGCTTCCTTTGCATTAATATTTATCTTTATTCCTCTATACGTTTTTTTATGTCCCTCCCTATTTTCAGTTTTTCTTTGCTTGAGGATAAGCAAACTTTTAATTTTGGTATTGTCGCTTGGCTTGTGGCTTTTATATTTATTTTAATGGCACCAAAGGGAGGCGAATCATCTTCACGGAGGAGCACAGCCTGAAGAATGAGATGGCCACTAGGATAACTGAGGTGGTTGAGTTCCTTTCATTCTATATTTTCTTCCGTTTTTATTATGTTATATTCCTGTTTTCTGCTATTTTATTTGAATGTCTGCATGATATTTAGTAATTCTGAGTCCTAGGTTCTAGTTTAATTCCATTATTTTGTAATTTCAGCTATTTATCATTTAAGTGAAGAGATGTCTCATGTACCGCTCACTGAGCTTGAATCTAAAAAAAAAAAAAAGAAAAGAAGTGATGTATTGCATGAGGAATTGAGTTGTTATTAAAGAGTAGTCTTATTTACTTAAATGTGGTGGTATTATCTGTGATTCTGAATGCATGATATGAACAGTGCATATTTGAATTTGAATAAAAGGATGTTGATGTATGAGGAACAAGAATTTAGAGAACTATTATGAATTCTCTGAAGCAAACAAAAGCTTAATCCTTGAAGCAAAAGAAAAATAAAAGCAAGGTCCAAGGCTCTGAGCATCAATGACTAGGGAGGTCAAACATGATTAAAAGCTCAAATAGTTGTTTCTCTAGTCATATGCTAGTGGTGTAAATGTCTCAAGTAATCCTTGAGACTGAGCACTAAGAGTCGAGATCAAGCGCATTTAACAGAGTATGCCAAAGGCTTTTAGCACCACCATCTGGGAGTAACTGAAAGAAAAACAGAACCAAAAGAGAGTTCCCCAGTCAAGTGCTTGTGGTGTTTTTGTGTCAAGTAAAGCTTGAGACAAAGCATTTAAAGTCACGGCTAGGCTCAAGGTGCAAAGCACCAAAGAAAAGAGAATAAAAGAAGTTTTGCTATGTTCAAGGATTAACCCAAGGTAAAAAGGCCAGAGAATTCATAATATTATCTGGATTCTAATTCCAAATGACAGTGACATTCCTCTGATTCAAAGGATAGTGAGATGCCAAAACTATTCAGGCTTGTAGTGTATAAATCCCACTTTAAGAAGAGACAGGAGCATTAATTGAACACTCACTTCTCATGCAAATTCACATCCTAAGCCTATATTAGTTTTGGTTGCTTGAGGACAAGCAACAATTCAAGTTTGGTGTTGTGATGCGTGAGCATCTTTTCTATCTTTTCCTAGTGAATTTGCATTTGAATTGTTAAGTTTAATCAAGATTTAAATATCTTTTAGCCACTATGGATGCTACTTTGAGTTGTGTGCAATTATGTTTATTTCAGGTAGCATTCAGACGGATTTGATGGAGTTTCTGTAGAAAAAGAGAAGAAAGTGAATGATGTTGTCAACTCTGACCTCCTTGCACTCCAACGAGAATAACTTGAGCTATCGAGGTCCAATTGACGTAATTTTAGTGACATTGGAAAGATAACTTCTAGACCTTTCCAACGATGTATAATAGTATACACTTATTCTCCAGAAATTTGGCCATACTGGCAGGCGCCAAGACAAAAGGAAAGTCTCCAAGTGCTTGCTGCCAGGGTGGCGCCTAACTTCAGAATTCTGAAGTTAGGCTCCTATGATCATCAACACACCCAATTGCTCGCTGCCAAACTCAAGTCTAACTTCACTTTAGTGAAATTAGGCACCACACTAATGAGAAGCAATGGTCCCACGCTCAATCAAGCAAGCAACGAAGATTTTATTTTATTTTGATTAAAACTTTATGTTATTTACAAATAGGAAAAGATATTATTTAGTTTTAGAAAATATATTTTACATTAATTAGGATTTCCCTTCTCTCTTACCTCATTCCGTAATTTACATTTTTATAGAACCCTAGTTTTCTCTTTGAACCATGAGCAACTAAACCTCCACTGTTAAGGTTAGGAGCTCTGTTTATTCTATGGATTAATACTATTACTGTTCTATTTTAATTCATGTATTGATTTCAATTTCAAGAATTATTTTCATTCTTTATCTTATGAATTTGGGTGGAAGGGAAGTATGACCCTTGTTCTATTTGAGTTCGTGTAAAACTTGGAAAGGCTCTTTACTTGAATAACAGTTTGAAAATAATTTCTCCTAAATTTATAATGATCTGGACTTAACGGGATACGTGATATATAATCATCTTATATTTGGGTAATTAGGATTTCTATGGCATATAAACTAGAATTGAACTTAACCCTCTAATCGGAATCAAGTAACCAAGGAATTGGCGGTTGATAAAGGTTAGAGGAGACTAAAAAGGTCTAACGAATTAGGGTTTAGTCACATATAGTTTGCCATGAATTGAATCTTGCATGATTAAAATAGTTGGTAAGAAAAGTTAATCCGAAAAATGAATATCTCTGAAACCTTAACTATTCTACTCATATATTCCACAACCCGTTTACTGCTTGCTTATTTAATTCTCTGAATTACTGTTTGATGCACTTGAGACCTAAACACTCTTTTCTGTTTGTCTAACTAAGTAAATCATGCAATCATTGTTGCTTAGTCCATCAATCCTCATGGGATTGACCCTCATTCACTTGAGGTACTACTTGGTACGACCCGATGCACTTGCCGGTTAGTTTGTGGGTTTCAAATTTTGCACCTCCTCCCACACAGCTGCACTGTCTCCTTATCCCACGTCAGCAATATGATGCTCCTGGTTCTATCATATACCAATACCTCGACCTTAAACCTAAAACAAAACCTAACATAAACTCAGTTCACACTAAAAAACATAACATGCACCTACTATACTTAGATTAAATAACACACCTAATTGATGCACTTGCATGAGTGTGGCCACACTTGCCACACTCATATCTGTTACCAATTGGAGTTTCTACCTTTTTCGAACACTTTCGACGTGATTTATAGAACCAATCATCCTTTCCAGCGTTGATTGAAACAATAGTACCAGCAATCTATATAGGTCCTTCCTGAAAACAAATTAACCAAAAAATAAGTTATAATCTATACAGGTGTCAAACAACCAACTACCCACTACATACTTATTATATATATTAATAGATAACTATATAATTAACATGGTTGCATCACTAAGCATTACTATATATCATTATTTATTATTATATACTGTGTTAGTGGAATCCAGTGCCTAGATGCTTCATTGATGTTTCCAGCACTTAAAATTTTTGCGCATGCACACACATAATTGCGATGTTTATCTCAACTAGAGGAAATTGGCCCTAGCATGTTGCAGCTATATGTATGTTTTGTTTTGTTTTCGGATTGATAAATACATAAGTCGGTAACTTCGATGCAAAAAAAAAAAGGAAAAAAAAGAAGGAGGGAAGATGGTTTGAGACATTCTTGGGATCCACCAACAACTTCCCTCAATCATCGATTTCATTTGAGGGGCAGATTGTGATCAGTTTATTTATCATTTTATCTCCGTAATATATCAGGTTAACAAACCACAAAGGAAAATCCTTGTAAATACATAATACAGCGTTAGGCCGCTACTTTTCAACCTATATCATAGCCTTGTGCGTGAAGGAATTCCTAACCAACGAAATGATAAAATGAACGATCAAAGTACGGCCACATATGTCCACTTGAGACATGTAGAGATACCCTCATATTATAGATTTTCGTACTCCTATCAAAAGTTCAACACATGAACCAAAAGAAACAAATCACAATCAGGATCATATACATATTACATTATTACATGATATTAAAGAACTCATTCCTCCAATCTTCCCAAACCTAAGAGAGAAAGAGAGAGAGAGAGAGAGAGAGAGAGAGAGGCTACATAATACAACTACTACTAAACAGAACTCAATTTCCATGACAAAGACCTTTCATAAACTTGTAAAATTATTTGTCCATAAAATATACACTATTAACTTTACGAAAACTACCAGCACAAATATTGTAAGTTGTAAGCTCTACATAATATCGTATAAAATGATACAAATTCACCGATTGAAAGTTGAAACAAACCTTCCTCACCTCACCCTCAACTAAGCCATCCTGTTTCAGAGCTTCAATGCAGCTCGTGCAAGTTGGTTGCTGCATACAACTTGATAGAATAGCAACTTCAGATTTATGATTCTTCATCTGAAATATGTCCTAATCCAAAGTTGAGGTGGCATCTCCATAATGCACATCCAATTGTCACATTACAATTCATCAACCATTTATAGAAAGAAAGATGGCACAGGGAATCTGTGTTAAGAAAGTTGAGATTTATCGAGGAAACTGCTGAGAAAAACGTCAGATCATTAAGTCTCATGAACACCAATTCATGTCACATAATGAACAACTGAAAAGTCAATTGATTCTGACAATCAAGAAAATAGGAAGTTGATGATTACAAAAATAAATATGTACCTTTTAATTTGGCATTTATCACCTAAAGTAATTGGATATTTAACCAAAAGAGACTGTAATCACAAGTGGCACTGCTAAAAGTTGAGTCTTCCATGTATGAACAATTAACAGTTTGGATCATATTCTTGAAATCGGCTCTTCAAATCTTCTAAGATTTTCATTTCTTCCTCTTTGTTATGTTTGCGATTCCTCCAGTCTGCATTGTCTACCATATTGAGCAGCCCTGCCAGGACCTGAGTCAAATTTATAAGTTCCAATCTTAAACTGATGAGTACAAGAGTAACTTTCCTTATAAGTAAAAGAATGATAATCATTTATGTCCTCTTGAAAAAAAACTAATTAAGAAGTGTTTCGAAGGTTACCTAAAACATTAATTTGGGCCTGAATGTGAAGTCCAGGTCTTTTTGAGTGGCAGCGTCTGACTTGTGATGCTGAGGTGCCGCCTGTCCGAGTTCGTTGTGAGGAGGTAGGGTGGTACCTGCAAGAGACTTTGATGCTTAAGTTAGCAAGGGTTTTAGGTAGATTTTTAGTAGATTAGAATGTGCATTATACCTGGAGGTGCCAGTGTATTTATAGTAGAGTAGGTAACCACCTTTGTTGGAGTAGTTCCATCTTTATTGATGGATAACCGTTCCCTTTATCTTGGGAGTTTGTTAGGACCTATCTTTCAGGGAAGATAGAGATAGTCGGAGAGATTCGGGGAGGCAGTTATTTAGATAAGCATAAGCTGCCCCTTTGAATCGTGCCCGACATTTTTAAGGAGGTCAGGTATGCGGTAGGGACCACCCTATTTGGTGGGCCTTTTATCCTTATTGAGCCTGGCTTTTGTGTTTTGGGCCAGCGTATAAACAATGCCCCTGCTTGAGTCCTGATCCTTTTATAGGTCAGGCTCAAGCATTTTGTGGCTTTTGCTTTTGAAATGGAGTTATGTTTTTGTAGTTGAACACAGTTTGCTCAACTTTTAGGTCTTACCAACTTTGTTAAATTTTGAGTTATTAGTTTCCTTTTCATAGTTATGACTTCGAGTAGTCAACCTTTATTAAGTTATTTTTACAGCACATTTTTTATCCGATCTCATTGAGGTCGCTTTGTAGGAGTTGTTTATATAACTTCTTACATTAACTTGTACCTCATCGCTTTATCTTGCCGACCATTTTTAGGTCAGATAATAATTTTTGCAGTTTGTCAAGTGGTATGCGAAGTTGTGATCCTGAGGTTGTAAAATTTGTTGTTCGTTCTCTCCCTGGCAATGGCACCAATAACTGGTGCACAATACCATGGTCCAAACATAACTTCACAACTTTGCACAACTAACCAGCAAGTGCACTGGGTCGTCCAAGTAATAAAACCTTACGTGAGTAAGGGTCGATCCCACAGAGATTGTCGGTATGAAGTAAGCTATGGTCACCTTGTAAATCTCAGTCAGGCGGATATCAAATAGTTATGGAGTTTTCGAAAATAAATAATAAATAAATAGAAAATAAAGATAGAAATACTTATGTAATTCATTGGTAAGAATTTCAGATAAGCGTATAGAGATGCTTTCGTTCCTCTGAATCTCTGCTTTCCCGCTGTCTTCATCCAATCAGTCTTACTCCTTTCCATGGCAAGCTTTCTGTAAGGGCATCACCGTTGTCAATGGCTACATCCCATCATCTTTGTGAAAATGGTCCAAATACTCTGTCACGGCATGGCTAATCATCTGGAGGTTCTCGATCATACTGGAATAAGATTTACTATCCTTTTGCGTCTGTCACTACGCCCAGCACTCGGGAGTTTGAAGTTCGTCACAGCCATCCCTTCCCAGATCCTACTCGGAATACCACAGACAAGGTTTAGACTTTCCGGATCTCAGGAATGGCCATCCATGGGTTCTAACTTATACCACGAAGATACTAATAACTCGAACTCGGTCCCCTGTATTAGATATCTAAGAGATATTCATTCTAGCTTGGTTGCATGTAGAATGGAAGTGTTTGTCAAGCACGCGTTCATAAGTGAGAATGATGATGAGCGTCACATAATCATCACATTCATCATGTTCTTGGGTGCGAATGGATATCTTAGAAGCGGAATAAGTTGAATTGAATAGAAAACATTAGTACTTTGCATTAATTCATGAGGAACAGCAGAGCTCCACACCTTAATCTATGGAGTATAGAAACACTACCGTTGAAAATACATAAGTGAAAGGTTCAGGCATGGCCGAGAGGCCAGCCCCCAAAACGTGATCACAGGATCAAAAATACAATCCAGGATCTTCCAAAGATGTCTAATACAATAGTAAAAAGTCCTATTTATACTAAACTAGTTACTAGGGTTTACAAAAGTAAGTAATTGATGCATAAATCCACTTCCGGGGCCCACTTGGTGTGTGCTTGGGCTGAGCTTAAAGTTTACATGTGGAGAGGTCATTCTTGGAGTTGAACGCCAGTTTGTAACGTGTTTCTGGCGTTCAACTCTGGTTCGTGACGTGTTTCTGGCGTTTAACTCCAGACCACAGCATAGAACTGGCGTTCAACGAACTTTTGCATCATCTAAACCCGGCCAAAGTATGGACTATTATATATTTCTGGAAAGCCCTGGATGTCTACTTTCCAACTCAATTGGAAGCGCGCCATTTTGAGTTCTGTAGCCCCAGAAAATCCACTTTGAGTGCAGGGAGGTCAAAATCCAACAGAAACAGCAGTCATTCTTCAACCTCTGAATCTGATTTTTACTCAAGTCCCTCAATTTCAGCCAGAAAATACCTGAAATCACAGAAAAACACACAAACTCATAGTAAAGTCCAGAAATGTGAATTTATCATAAAAACTAATAAAAACATCCTTAAAAGTAACTAGATCCTACTAAAAACATACTAAAAACAATGCCAAAAAGCGTATAAATTATCCGCTCATCACAACACCAAACTTAAATTGTTGCTTGTCCCCAAGTAACTGAAAATCAAATAGGATAAAAAGAAGGGAATATACTATAAATTCCAAACTATCAATGAAACATAGCTCCAATCAGATGAGCGGGACTTGTAGCTTTTTGCCTCTTGAATAGTTTTGGCATCTCACTTTATCCATTGAGGTTCAGAATGATTGGCATCTATAGGAACTCAGAGTTCAGATAGTGTTATTGATTCTCCTAGTTCAGTATGTTGATTCTTGAACATAGCTACTTTATGAGTCTTGGCCGTGGCCCTAAGCACTTTGTTTTCCAGTATTACCACCGGATACATAAATGCCACAGACACATAACTAGGTGAACCTTTTCAGATTGTGACTCAGCTTTGCTAAAGTCCCCAATTAGAGGTGTCCAGGGTTCTTAAGCATACTCTTATTTTGCTTTGGACCTTGACTTTAACCGCTCAGTCTCAAGTTTTCACTTGACACCTTCACGCCACAAGCACATGGTTAGGGATAGCTTGGTTTAGCTGCTTAGGCCAGGATTTTATTCCTTTAGGCCCTCCTATCCACTGATGCTCAAAGCCTTGGGATCCTTTTTATTTACCCTTGCCTTTTGGTTTTAAGGGCTATTGGCTTTTTGCTCTTGCCTTTTGGTTTTAAGAACTTTTGGCTTTTTCTGCTTGCTTTTTCTTTTTCTATTTTTTTTTCTGCAAGCTTTGTATTCACTGCTTTTTCTTGCTTCATGAATCATTTTTATGATTTTTCAGATTATCAAATAACATGTCTCCTTGTCATCATTCTTTCAAGAGCCAACATATTTAACATTCTTAAACAACAACTTCAAAAGACATATGCATTGTTTAGGCATTCATTTAGAAAACAAGAAGCATTGTCACCACATCAATATAATTAAACTAAGTTCAAGGATAAATTCGAAACTCATGTACTTCTTGTTCTTTTGAATTAAAACATTTTTCATTTAAGAGAGGTGATGGATTCATAGGACATTCATAACTTTAAGACATAGTTACTAAATACTAATGATCATGTAATAAGACACAAACATGGATAAGCACTTAACATAAAGAAAACGAAAAATAGAGAATTTAAGAACAAGGAATGAATCCACCTTAGTGATGGTGGCGTTTCCTTCTTGAGGAACCAATGATGTCCTTGAGCTCTTCTATGTCTCTTCCTTGTCTTTGTTGCTCCTCCTTCATTGCTCTTTGATCTTCTCTAATTTCATGATGGATGATGGAGTGCTCTTGATGTTCCACCCTTAATTGTCCCATGTTGGAACTTAATTCTCCTAGGGAGGTGTTGATTTGCTCCCAAAAATTCTGTGGAGGAAAGTGCACCCCTTGAGGTATCTCAGGGATTTCTTGATGATGATCTTCCTCATGTGTTTCTTGAGCTCCATGAGTGGGCTCTCTTGTTTGCTCCATCCTTTTCTTAGTGATGGGCTTCTCTTCCTCAATGGGAATGTCTCCTTCTATGAAAGCTTTAGCTGAGTAACATAGATGGCAAATAAGATGGGGGAAAGCTACCCTTGCCAAGGGGGAGGACTTTTCGGCTATTTTGTAGAGTTCAAGGGAGATGACTTCATGAACTTCTACTTCCTCACCAGTCATGATGCTATGAATCATGATGGCCCCATCCACAGTAACTTCAGATCGGTTGCTAGGACCTCGGAGATCACCTTCTTCTTGGCCACAACATCATAGAAGTGGTCTTGATGAGCTTTGGAGATGAATCTTTCCATCTCTCATGACTCGGAGGTGGAAGCTTTTGTCTTTCTTTTCCCTTTTCTAGAGGATTCTCCGGTCTTAGGTGCCATCAATGGTAATGGAAAAACAAAAAGCTTATGCTTTTACCACACCAAACTTAGAATATTGCTCGCCCTCGAGCAAGAGAAGAAAGAATAGATGAAGAAGAAGAAGAAAATATGGAGGAGAGGAGGGAGAGGTGTATTCGGCCAAGAAGGGGAAGAGAGGGTTGTGTTGTGTGAAAATGAAGAAGAATGGAGGGTTTTATATAGGGAAGGGAGGGGGGTTAATTTCAGCCATATAGGGTGGGTTTGGGTGGAAAATTGATTTTGAATTTTGAAGGTAGGTGGAGTTTATGAGGTAGGTTTATGGGGAAGAGTGGATGGATGTGAGTGGTGAAGTGGTGATAAGGAAGAGAGATTGAGGTGATTGGTGAAGAATTTTGGGGAAGAGTGTTTATTGGGAAGAGAGGATGAACATTGAGAAGAGGGAAGAGAGTGAGTGGTGGTAGGTGGGGACCCTGTGGGGTCCACAGATGCTGAGTTGATCCTGTGGGATCCACAGATCCTGAGGTGTCAAGGATTTGCATCCCTGCACCAATTAGGCATATAAAATGCCTTTGTATGCAATTCTGGCGTTTAAACGCCGAATTGATGCTTGTTCTGGGCGTTCAGCGCCCAGATGCAGCATATTTCTGGCGTTGAACGCCAGCCAGATGCTTATTTCTGGCGTTTAGCGCCAGCTCTTCCTCAGTGTACATTTCTGGCGTCTGAACACCAGGATGCTACTTGTTTCTGGCGTTCAACGCCAGATCCATGCTCTGTTCTGGCGTTGAACGCCAGCCAGATGCTCCTTACTGGCGTTTAAACGCCAGTAAGTCCTTCCTCTAGGGTGTGATTTTTCTTCTGCTGTTTTTGATTTTTCTTCAGTTTTTTCAGTTGTTTTTGTGACTCCACATGATCATGAACCTATGAAGACATATAACTAATAAAAAATATAATTAAATAAAAATTGGGTTGCCTCCCAACAAGCGCTTCTTTAATGTCAATAGCTTGACAGTGGGCTCTCATGGAGCCTCACAGATGTTCAGAGCATTGTTGAGACTCCCCAACACCAAACTTAGAGTTTGACTGTGGGGGCTCTGGTTGACTCTGTTTTAAGAGAAGCTTACTGTGCCTCTTTTCCATGTTTACAGAAGGATGTCCTTGAGTTTTAAACTCAAGGGATTCCTCATTCAATTGAAGGACTAGTTCACCTCTGTTAACATCAATCACAGCTCTCGCCGTGGCTAGGAAGGGTCTTCCAAGGATGATGGATTCATCCTCATCCTTCCCAGTATCTAGGATTATGAAATCAGCAGGGATGTAAAGGCCTTCAACCTTTACTAATATGTCCTCTACTTGTCCATAAGCCTGTTTTCTGGAATTGTCTACCATCTCTAATGAGATTTTAGCAGCTTGTACCTCAAAGATTCCCAGTTTCTCCATTACAGAGAGTGGCATGAGGTTTATTCCTGACCCCAGGTCACATAGAGCCTTCTCAAAGGTCATGGTGCCTATGGTACAAGGTATCAGGAACTTTCCAGGATCCTGTTTCTTCTGAGGCAATCTCAGTTGATCCAATGCATTCAGTTTATTGGTGAACAGGGGAGGTTTATCTCCCCAAGTCTCATTACCAAATAAATTGGCATTCAGCTTCATGATTACACCAAGGAACTTGGCAACTTGCTCTTCAGTAACATCTTTATTCTCTTCAGAAGAGGAATACTCATCAGAGCTCATGAAGGGCGTAAGGAGGTTTAATAGAATCTCTATGGTCTCTAGATGAGCCTCAGATTCCTTTGGTTCCTCAAAGGGAAGCTCCTTGTTGATCACTGGACGTCTTAGGAGGTCTTCCTCCTTGGGATTCACGTCCTTCCCTTCGTTCTTGGATTTGGCCATGATGGTTATATCAATGGCCTTGCACTCTCCTTTTGGATTTTCTTCTGTATCGCTTGGGAGAGCATTAGGAGGGGTTTTAGTGATCTTCTTACTCAGCTGGCCCACTTGTGCCTCCAAATTTTCTAATGGAGGATCTTGTTTCATTCATGAAACTCACAGTGGCCTTAGATAGATCAGAGACTAAG
Source organism: Arachis ipaensis (assembly GCF_000816755.2). NCBI lineage: Eukaryota > Viridiplantae > Streptophyta > Magnoliopsida > Fabales > Fabaceae > Arachis > Arachis ipaensis. The sequence continues at coordinate 43,723,431 of NC_029792.2, forward strand.
TTTGCTAAATTAGAGGTATTTTGTTCAGAGTTCTCTGTCTGTTGCTGAGTGGATGATGGAAAAGGCTTGCTATTACTAAACCTGTTTCTTCCACCATTATTAAAGCCTTGTTGAGGCTTTTGTTGATCCTTCCATGAGAGATTTGGGTGATTTCTCCATGAGGGATTATAGGTGTTTCCATATGGTTCACCCATGTAATTCACCTCTGCTATTGCAGGGTTTTTAGGATCATAAGCCTCTTCTTCAGCAGATGCCTCTTGAGTACTGTTGGATGCAGCTTGCATTCCATTCAGACTCAGAGAAATCATATTGACTTGCTGAGTCAATATTTTGTTCTGAGCCAATATGGCATTCAGAGTATCAATTTCAAGAACTCCCTTCTTCTGAGGCATCCCATTACTCATAGGATTCCTCTCAGAAGTGTACATAAACTGGTTATTAGCAACCATGTCAATAAGTTCTTGAGCTTCTGCAGGCATTTTCTTTAGGTAAATGGATCCACCTGCAAAATGGTCCAATGGCATCTTTGATAATTCAGACAGACCATCATAGAATATATTTAATTAAAAAGAATTTTTGAAAAAGAGGGAAGAGATTTTCGAAAATTAGAGGGAGAGAGTTAGTTAGGTAGTTTTGAAAAAGATAAGAAGCAAAACAAAAATTTAATTAGTTAGTTGAAACAAATTTTGAAAATCAATTTTGAAAAGATAAGAAGATAAGGAGTTAGAAAAGATATTTTAAAATCAAATTTTTGAAAAAAGATGTGTTTTAAAAAGATACGATTAAGAGGATATGATTTTGAAAAAGATAAGATAAAAAGATCTTTTTGAAAAGATATGATTGAAATTAGTTTTGAAAAAGATTTGATTTTTTAAAATCACAATTAATGACTTGATTCACAAGAAATCACAAGATATGGTTCTAGAACTTAAAGTTTGAATCTTTCTTAACAAGTAAGTAACAAACTTGAAATTTTTGAATCAAAACATTAATTGTTGAGGATATTTTCGAAAATTATGAGATAAAATAAAAAAATATTTTTGAAAAATATTTTTATAATTTTCTAAAATAAATAAAAAAATGAAAAAGATTTGATTTTTGAAAAAGATTTTGAAAAAGATAAGATTTTTAAATTGAAAATTTGATTTGACTCATAAGAAACAACTAAATTTTAAAAATTTTTGAAAAAGTCAATCCAAATTTTCGAAATTTATGAGTGAAAAAGGGAAAGATATTTTTTTTTTATTTTTAAATTTTTAATGAAGAAAGAGAAAAACATGAAAAATACTCAATGCATGAAAATTTTGGATCAAAACATGTGATGAATGCAAGAACACTATGAATGTCAAGATGAACACCAAGAACACTTTGAAGATCATGATGAACATCAAGAACATATTTTTGAAAAATTTTTTATGCAAAAAAAACATGCAAGACACCAAACTTAGAAATTTTTCATGTATAGACACTATGAATGCAAGAATGCATATGAAAAACAAGAAAAGACACAAAACAAGAAAATATGAAGATCAAACAAGAAGACTGGCCAAGAACAACTTGAAGATCATGAAGAAAACTATGAATGATTGAATTTTCGAAAAATGTAAAGAATTTTTAGAAAAAATGCAATTGACACCAAACTTGAAATTGACTCAAGACTCAAACAAGAAATACAAAATATTTTTGATTTTTATGATTTTATGAATTTTTTTTTATTTTTTGAAAATTAATGTGAAAAAGAAAAATAAGGATTCCAAAATTTTTAAGAAGAATTCCAGGAATCTTTCAATATTAGCCCAAAGCTCCAATCAAAGGGTTGGACATGGCTTAATAGCCAGTCAGCTTTAGGATATAAATCAGGCATGCAACAGTTGATATTCAAATTAACTTGCCTCTATACTGATGGTTGGAAGCCCCTATCCAAAAGAATTAGACCTGGCTTTACAGCCAGCTAGGTTTCAACATGCTTCATGAAACACTAGAATTTATTCTTAAAAATTTAGAATAATTTTCGAAAACAGATGATAAATTTTTGAAAGATTTTTGAAAATAAAACAAAAAGAAAATTACCTAATCTGAGCAACAAGATGAACCGTCAGTTGTCCAAACTCGAACAATCCCCGGCAACGGCGCCAAAAACTTGGTGTTGTTGCCGGATTAAAAACTTGGCACCATTGTGGTCTGGAAACAATTGTGAATTGTTGTTCGAAATTGATTGTCCCCGGCAACGGCGCCAAAAATTTGGTATGCGAAATTGTTACTCTGAGGTTGTAAAATTTGTTGTTCGTTCTCTTCCTGGCAATGGCGCCAATAACTGGTGCACAATACCATGGTCCAAACATAACTTCACAACTTCGCACAACTAACCAGCAAGTGCACTGGGTCGTCCAAGTAATAAACCCTTACGTGAGTAAGGGTCGATCCCACGGAGATTGTCGGTATGAAGCAAGCTATGGTCACCTTGTAAATCTCAGTCAAGCGGTGATAAACCCCGATTTTGTGGTTTATCTTGTGCTTATTTTGGGGAATTTTATCAACTTTTCTCACATTTATTCAATGAAATAGCATGGTTTTGTAATTCTCCCTTAAATTGTGCTTAAATGTGAAAACATGCTTTTTAGGCCTAAAATTGGTGATTTTAATCCACTTTAATTCCATTCGATGCCTTGATATGTTTGTTGAGTGAATTCAGGTTCATAAGGCAAGTATTGGATGGAAGAAGTGAGGAGAAAAGCATGCAAGTGGGAGAACTCATGAAGAAATGGAGGAACCGTAAAGCTGTCAAGCCTGACCTCTTTGCACTCAAACAACCATAACTTGAGCTACAGAGGTCCAAATGAGGCGGTTCCAGTTGCATTGGAAAGCTAACATCCGGGGCTTCGAAATTATATAAATTTTGCTATATGTTGCTTTGCGTTCAGGGGCGCGCACGCGCCGATGCTGTCCGTGGCCCACTTTATTGAAATCGCCCCCAGCGATTTTGCACCTCATTTTGGGTCCAATCCAACCCATTTCTGATGCTATTGAACCCAATGATTGAAGGGGGAATGAAGGAAGTAGTCATAGTTTTAGTTTTCATCATGTTTTAGGGTAGAATTCTAGAGAGAGAGGCTCTCTCCTCTCTCTAGATTTTAGGGTAGAAATTAGGATAGAGTTATGTTAATCACTCTCAAATTTCTCTTTTAATTCTTGTTTTGATTTCAATTCTCTTTATGTTTTATTGTTCTATTGTCTTTGATCTTGTATTTTCTCTTGTTAATTTCTTATTTTACTCTCTTTTATGTTTATGAACAATTGATGGATCTTAATTTTCTTTAATGCAATTTTATGTTTGATGTTCTTTTAATTGATGATTTGAATTGTTGATTTACTTTTCTTGCAATTGGTAGTTGATAGATTTTACTATTTCTTGTCATTCATTATGCTTTCCTTTTATGCCTTCCAAGTGTTTGATAAAATGCTTGGTTGGTCTTTAGAGTAGATTTTGAGCATTCTTGGCTTGGAAAGAGTAATTAGGCAATCTTGAGTCATGAAAACCCAACTCATGTTGGTGATCTAGAGTTGTTAGCTAATATTGTTTCCATTGACGCTAATCTTTTGCTACTTTAATTAGTGAGTTGATTAGGACTTATGGAATATTGTTTCCATTGACGCTAATCTTTTGCTAGTTTAATTAGTAAGTTAGTTAGGACTTTTGGATTGAGATTAGCTAGTCTCATTAGACTTTCTCCCTATTTGTTGGAGTTGACGTAATGAGATAAATTCTTGTTTATATTTGTAACATGATTGATTAATCCTGTTTGACATTCTCCCTATTTGTTGGAGTTGACTAAATAAGATGAATTAATCATTGCATGACTAGGATAGAAAGCCTATATTCTCAATCCTTGCCATGAATGTCTCTCTTTATCAATTGCTTTCTTTAATTACTTGCTTGATTTACTTTCTTGTCATTTATTTTCTTGTCCACTTATCAACCAAACCCCCCTTGATCTTCATAGCCAATAATTGATCACTTCATTGCAACTCTTCGTGAGACGACCCGGAGTCCAAAATACTCCGGTTATTTCTTATTTGGGGTTTGTTCTTTGTGACAACCAAAATTTTTGTATGAAAGGATTCTTGATTGGTTTGGAAACTATACTTCACAACGAGATTCCATTAGATAAATTCTAAACCGTCAAAAGTTCGTTCATCAAAAATGGCGCCGTTGCCGGGGAGTTGCAATGGTGTTATATTGTTGGCTATTGTGAATATTGTGAATATGTTTGCCTTTTGCTTATTTGTTAGTTTTTGTTACCTTTAGGACTTTGTTACTTATTTTTATTAGTTTTTGCTTTTTTTTGCTACTATGAATTCTCACCACTTTGGCTATGAGTTTGTCTCAAATTATGTTGTAGGAAATGGGAACTACAATGAGGATATGCATCAAGGATGGAACAATCAAAGGTAGGAGGAGCCTCAAGGGATTGATCAACCTTATTGGCAACAACAACCTCTGAATTCTTATGGGTATAATTCTAATCCTAATGCATATCAATCTAATGGATGTGGTGACCCTTATTGTGATTGTCAACAACCACCACCACATGCCTATGAACCACCCCCTCAACATGACTTTGAACCACCTTACTCACAAGCCCCATAACACCAAACACCCCCATATGACCCTAATCCTTATCCACCATATCAACCACCTTATGAACCATATGAACCATACATAGAACCACCACAATCTCAACACAACTACTCTCAAGAACCACCTCCATATACACCAACTCCATACCCTTACGAAGATGAACCAACTTTCAAACATGATACCTTCCTCTCAAACAATGAACCTTCTCTTCCACCATCACCTCCCGATGAAGCCCCCACGCATGAATTGAGAGATCTTGAATCTTATATCTTAAGGCGACAAGAGGAGGATGAAAAGAAGTTTAAAGAGCTAGGAGCCAAGATGGCTATCCTAGTGGAAGCCGTTAGCAACATGGCCTCCTCCCGACTAAGCCTAAGCGACCAAGGCACTCCCATTGACAAATGTGGAGAAGAAACCAAGGAGCATAGTGAGGGAGTGAGTTTAGAGATTCAAGGTGAAGAAGAAGAGTTGAAGCAAGAATTGTCACAAGGGGAGGAAGTTAAGACAATTGAGCCGGAAGATGTGGTTGAAGACCTAGGAGATGTTGGAAGTCCATAGGAATGTGAAGTCATAGAGCCCTCTTCCAAGAAGCTTGATATTGATGTTGAGGAGGGTGTACAACCTCCAAGGCATATCATGGTGGAAAACTTTGAAGAAGTTGACCAAGAGATGGATTCAATCATTGAGGAATTCCTATGTACAATTGAATCCCCTCCCATTGGCTTTGACATAGAGGGTAAGGAAGAAGATGCACAACCTCTCATGCACTTGGTGAGCAATGAAGAGGAGATTGAATTGGAAGAGAGCTACCAAGAGGAAGATGTTGAAATTGAAGAAGCTTGTGAAGAGGTGGAGATAATCAAGGAAGAGCACAAGAGAGTGGAACTTGCAAGACCATTGGAGATGTCCCTTCCTAAGTCACCATCCAAAATAACATTCAAGTGGGTAAAATCCTTATCTCTAATCTTTACTTTCCTACTTGAATATGGTTTGATTGAAAATGATGGTCAACTTAGAGCTCTTTGTGGAGTTAAGAGTAGGAGAGAGTTGTGTAGTGGTTGGAAACATCATTCTAGGTTCATTATGATTGCATGTTCAAAGTTTGATTGCAAGGTTTGGTGTGGAGCTAAATTGTATGGGTCTAGGAAGTTGTTTGGAGGCTTTTTTGAGAATTCCAAGGCTAAATCACCCAATTGGAATTATGATGATCAACTTGAAGATGGGTGTAGAAACAAGATTTGGGATCCGAGAATATGTGAAGACCAATTTTGGAAGCCCTTAGCTTGTGTGGAACTTCATCAAAGCTTGGTGCCATTGATCTTGAATCTTGGAGCTTACTTGAAGTCTAAGCATTGGTGGAAGTTTCAAGATGAATACAAGCATAAGCCACCATGACAAGGAGTCTCCCAAATGTCCAACTTAAGGACTTAAACTAAAAGTGCTAGGTGAGAGACACCCCACCATGGTAAACTCTTTCCACTCTCTTTTAGATTTGGTTAATAAGTGATTAGAGTTGCCATTGTAGGTAGTTCTTTTTATTTTCTATACTCCTATGCATTTTGCTTTTATTGATAGGTTGTTTGTTGCATTCATGTTTTGATTAGAATAGTTGTTGTTGAATCGCATTTTGCTTGTAGTATAAGTTTTGTTTTTAGTGTATTTGAAAATTTTTCAAAAAAAAAACCAAAAAGATTTGTTGTTAAATTTGAATTTTGCTTGCTTTAGAATGTTTATAGGTTAGGAGAGTGTTAAATTCTGTTTTTATGTTTCTTTAAAAAAAAAAAATGGGAATCGGCGCCCAAGCGCGCAGTGCGCGCGCGCGCGGGTGGTGCATATCACACTCCTGGTACAAAAACCAGAGAGTTGTGCCCACTTTATGCCTACTTTGTGCCAGGCGATCCGCGCGTAAGCACGCATGGCGCGCGCGCGCCGATTGTCCCTGTCGCATCCGCGCCCAAGCACGCATGGCGCGCGCGCACGGATTGTACCTGCTGCATCCGTGCATAAGCACGCATGGCGCATATGCACGGATTTGCACCCTGTTTTCCTCCTTTCTCTTTTCTCCTTCTTTCTTCTTCTCTTCTTCTTTCTTTCTATTTTTTTCTTCTTTTTCTTTTTCTTCCTTTCTTAAAATTTTTTTTAAAAAAACAAAAAAATAAAATAAAATAAAATAAAAAATTTAAAAAAAAAATTTTTTTCTTTCTCTTTTCTTCCAATTTCTTTTATTGCATTTGCTTACTTTCATTTATTGCATTTTAATTTTATTTTTTTAACTTGTTTTCCCTTTTATTTTCTAAGTTTCTTATTTTAATAATGGTGTTGGATTCTTTTACTCAATTGTTGAGAATTTCTTGGTTAATCTCGGTGCTTCTTGACTTGTTTGATATTGATGGGTAATGAAATTTCTAATTCAATGCTTAACCCTTGATGATACTTGTATCCTTTGTGCATTGATATGAGCTTGCATGTCTTTCATGACCCATTCTTTCTATTTGAACTTGATGCTTTTGAGTGCTCTTCATGCTTTTACTTTGTTCTTGCATCAAGTATTAGTTAATATGCCTTTGCTTGAATTGCTTTTTCATTCACATGTTGTAGCTACCATGTATTTGAGAACCATACTTTTCTTTGGCATTAACCCCCGCCTATGTTCTACTTGCTCTGATATCTTTGATGTAGGCTTAATTATCCTCCTTTCTCTTTTCTTTTAGGTTGGCCACCAAGAAGGAAAGAAAAGGAAAAGACTTCTAAATGAGGCAACAAACAAGTTCACCCGCACAACCTTTTGAAGGAGCTCATCAATTGTAGCAACCCGTCCACCTTGCTCTTCTTTGCATGCACCGAAGACGGTGCAAATTTCTAAGTGTGGGGAGGTCGTCCGACCGACCTCCATGGGTAACAACTTCCTTTTTCAACACCAATTTTTAATTTTTGTCTTTGTTAGATTAGTTGTTGCATTGCATGATAGATTGCATGTTAGTTAGAAATTGTACATATTTCACCATTCCTTTTTATGTTAGGACTACTTGGTTAGGGTGATGATTTCTTTTCCAAGAAAAACTGTTTTGGGGCACCCTACCAATTTGAAAAATTTTTTGTGATGAACTTGCTTGAAGAATTTATTTTGGAACATGGTTTTTGAGCTAAGAACACAAGCTTGTGAGATTTGAGCCCAACTGCGTGGTTACATCTTATAACCACCTATTCTTCCTTCTTGTGTGCATTATTCTCTTTCTATGATTGTAATCTTTGATTTGTTTGATTCTCTATGTCCATTATTTTGTGTATTCATGCATTTATATGATTGAGGCCATTGTTTCATTAACTCACTTACCCAAATAGCCTTACCTCTTATCATCCATTGTTAGCCAATTTGAGCCTACGATTAACCCACTTTGTTCTTAATTTTAGCACATTACAAGCCTTAAAGCGAAAAACAATAAATGTCCTTTATTTGGATCTTTGATTAGCTTAGGCTAGTGTGTGTATCATTCAAGTGTGGGAAAACTTGGGACATTGGTTGAGAAAAAGGGTAGTTTTATATTTTGTTGTAAATATTAGGAATTGGGTACATACTCATGTATTGATAAAATGTATAGACCTTATGCATTGATGTTCTTGTATATAGTTTGAAAAAAAAAAGAAAAAAAATAAATATAGAAAGAAAAGAAAAAGAAAAGAAAAGAAATAAAAAAAGGGGACAAAATGCCCCGAAGCAAAGTGAAGCTCAATAAAGATCAATGCATATGAGCTGTAATAAAAAAGAAAATGCATGAGTATGTGAAAAAGTGAAAAATGGGTAGTTAGGATAGCCTAAATTGTATAGGTTGCTATACAGGTTAGGTGGGAAGTTTAAGGTAATCAAAGATTCAAATTTCAAGTCCACTTGACCAAATATGCATCCTTACCTTAACCCTAGCCCCATTACAACCTATGAAAAGTCCTCATGATAGTTGTATGCATGCATGAAATAAATGTTGATTGTTAGATGAAAAACAAATCTTGGAAAGCATGATTAGGAGAGCATTGAGAGAATCGACCCAATACACTTGAGCAACTAGAGTGCAAACACTTCCGGTGAGGGTTCGATGCTCAACTCCATGATTCCTGGCTTTCATGAGCGTTCTTCTTGCAAGTCTACTTGAACTTCATTTTTATACTTGAATTGGTAGGATTCATGAGTCGTCATATGACCTTAGCCCTACCCGTTTATACGTGCTCTTGGAGGATTGATTTATTTTTAACCAAGTAGGTAGAATCATTTTGCATTTAGTTGCATTCATATAGTTTAGGTTGCATATAGTTTATTTACATTGAATAAATGTTGATACCCTTTGTTCTCTCTTGATTTTAGCATGAGGACATGCTTAGTTTAAGTGTGGAGAGATTTGATAAACCCCGATTTTGTGGTTTATCTTGTGCTTATTTTGGGGGATTTTATCAACTTTTCTCACATTTATTCAATGAAATAGCATGGTTTTGTAATTCTCCCTTAAATTATGCTTAAATGTGAAAACATGCTTTTTAGGCCTAAAATTGGTGATTTTAATCCACTTTAATTCCATTCGATGCCTTGATGTGTTTGTTGAGTGAATTCAGGTTCATAAGGCAAGTATTGGATGGAAGAAGTGAGGAGAAAAGTATGCAAGTGGGAGAACTCATGAAGAAATGGAGGAACCGTAAAGCTGTCAAGCCTGACCTCTTTGCACTCAAATGACCATAACTTGAGCTACAAAGGTCCAAATGAGGCGGTTCCAGTTGCGTTGAAAAGCTAACATCCAGGGCTTCGAAATGATATAAATTTTGCTATATATTGCTTCACGTTCAGGGGCGCGCACGCGCACTTTACGCGCACGCGCCGATTCTGTTCGTGGCCCACTTTATTGAAATCGCCCCCAGCGATTTTGCACCTCATTTTGGGCCCAATCCAACCCATTTCTGATGCTATTGAACCCAAGGATTGAAGGGGGAATGAAGGAAGTAGTCATAGTTTTAGTTTTCATCATGTTTTAGGGTAGAATTCTAGAAATATTGTTTCCATTGACGCTAATCTTTTGCTAGTTTAATTAGTAAGTTGGTTAGGACTTTTGGATTGAGATTAGCTAGTCTCGTTAGACTTTCTCCCTATTTGTTGGAGTTGACGTAATGAGATAAATTCTTGTTTATATTTGTAACATGATTGATTAATCCTGTTTGACATTCTCCCTATTTTTTAGAGTTGACTAAATAAGATGAATTAATCATTGCATGACTAGGATAGAAAGCCTATATTCTCAATCCTTGCCATGAATGTCTCTCTTTATTAATTGCTTTCTTTAATTACTTGCTTGATTTACTTTCTTGTCATTTATTTTCTTGTCCACTTATCAACCAAACCCCCCTTGATCTTCATAGCCAATAATTGATCACTTCATTGCATCTCTTCGTGAGACAACCCGGAGTCCAAAATACTCCGGTTATTTCTTATTTGGGGTTTGTTCTTTGTGACAACCAAAATTTTTGTATGAAAGGATTCTTGATTGGTTTGGAAACTATACTTCACAACGAGATTCCATTAGATAAATTCTAAACCGTCAAAAGTTCGTTCATCAGGCGGATATCAAATAGTTATGGAGTTTTTGAAAATAAATAATAAATAAATAGAAAATAAAGATAGAAATACTTATGTAATTCATTGGTAAGAATTTCAGATAAGCGTATAGAGATGCTTTCGTTCCTCTGAATCTCTGCTTTCCCGCTGTCTTCATCTAATCAGTCTTACTCCTTTCCATGGCAAGCTTTCTGTAAGGGCATCACCGTTGTCAATGGCTACATCCCATCCTCTCTGTGAAAATGGTCCAAATGCTCTGTCACGGCATGGCTAATCATCTGGAGGTTCTCGATCATACTGGAATAGGATTTACTATCTTTTTGCATCTGTCACTATGCCCAGCACTCGCGAATACCACAGACAAGGTTTAGACTTTTTGGATCTCAGGAATGGCCATCCATGGGTTCTAACTTATACCACGAAGATACTAATAACTCGGACTCGGTCCCCTGTATTAGATATCTAAGAGATACTCATTCTAGCTTGGTTGCATGTAGAATGGAAGTGTTTGTCAAGCACGCGTTCATAAGTGAGAATGATGATGAGTGTCACATAATCATCACATTCATCATGTTTTTGG
>NC_029792.2:43734271-43751900 GCF_000816755.2 Arachis ipaensis
CCCACTTGGTGTGTGCTTGGGCTGAGCTTGAAGTTTACACGTGGAGAGGTCATTCTTGGAGTTGAACGCCAGTTTGTAACGTGTTTCTGGCGTTCAACTCTGGTTCGTGACGTGTTTCTGGCGTTTAACTCCAGACTGCAGCATAGAACTGGCGTTCAATGCCCTTTTGCGTCATCTAAACTCGGCCAAAGTATGAACTATTATATATTTCTGGAAAGTCCTGGATGTCTACTTTCTAACGCAATTCGAAGCGCGTTATTTTGAGTTCTGTAGCTCTGGAAAATCCACTTTGAGTGCAGGGAGGTCAGAATCCAATAGCATCAGCAGTCCTTCTTCAACCTCTGAATCTGATTTTTGCTCAAGTCCCTCAATTTCAGCTAGAAAATACCTGAAATCACAGAAAAATACACAAACTCATAGTAAAATCCAGAAATATGAATTTAACATAAAAACTAATAAAAACATCCCTAAAAGTAACTAGATCCTACTAAAAACAATGCCAAAAAGCGTATAAATTATCCGCTCATCATCGAGCTTAAGTTAATGCGTTCTAGATAGGAAAGTTTTGGAGAAAGAAATAGGAATAATTAAGAAATTCCTTTACAAATCGGTGTACTGGGAGATTGGGCCCCTAGTCCTCGTGCTGGTGCCACATTTAAAAACCCTTATAGTCGGAAAAAAGAGTACACCAATACACGAGGTTTGCTACTTAGCTGTAGTACTTCTTTAGGTTACAAGTGTGCCAAGACCTTGGGAGCTCCCGCCCTTGGAGGTCGAACATTTTATAGGAACCCTTGCCTAGGACCTCTATTATCTTGTAAGCTCCTTTCCGGTTTGCAGCTAGCTTTCCTTCACCCAACTTCTGTATTCCGATGTCGTTTTAAATTAGGACAAGGTCATCGGTGGTGAAGTTTCTTTTGATCACTTTTTTATTATACCTTAGAACCATCCTTTGCTTTAGGGCTTCCTCTCTAATCCGAGCTCTTTCTCGCACTTCTCAGAGGAGGTCGAGCTCTTTTCTTTGAGCCTGTGCATTAGCTCTTTTATTGTAAAATGTGACTCTGGGTGATTCTTCAGCTACTTCTATGGGGTCATTGCTTCCATTATGGAATATGGAGTGGTTCGATATGCCCACAAGACATGAGAAAGTTCGTCCACCCAAGCTCCTTTCGCATCTTGCAATCGGCGTTTTAACCCGGCCAATATGACTTTGTTGGCAGCTTTAGCTTGTCCATTGGCCTAGAGGTGCTCCGCGGATGTGAACTGGTGTTTTATTTTCAGGTCGGACACCAAGTTTCTGAAGGTCGAGTTGGTAAATTGTGTTCCATTGTCCATGGTGATGAAATGGAAACCCAAACCTTGTGACAATATTTTTGTACAAGAATTTCCGATTTCATTGGGTAGTGATGGTTGCTAAGGGCTCTATGATGCAGAGAAAAATGTCGGTATATAATTTCACAATAAATTCTTGTTGCAAGTATAGTTCTAAACCAACAATGAATTCTCACATCAAATTTAATATGGTTGTCACTAGTTCAACCCCAATAAAATAACCGAGAGTATTAATCATGGGTTGTTCTCACTAGGATCACAATGAAGTGCTTTATTATTGGCTATGAAAGAATATTTTGGGGTTTTTATAATAAGGAATGAGAAATGTAAATTGCAAAAGAGATAAACTAACAACTAAGAAAGCTCTTGGCAAGGAATGAGAACTAGAAGTCCTATCCTCATTATCATCAATAATTGTGACAAGAATTGTCCACTGCTCCCACTTAGTCAACCTCTAACTATGAAGGAAAGTCAAGTGGATACAATTGGCTCTTATTTACAAGTCCTAGTCAAATCATAATGAAAGACTAGCTTTAGTGGCATTCAAGTCAATGAGCAACTTCCAATTGTCAATCAACAAAAGCCTTTGACAATTCAAGTGTCTCCAATTACTCAAACCAAGCTAAGAGGAAAAAAATATACTCTAAAATCCAACCAAGCATTTTAGCAAACACTTGGAAGGCATAAAGGGAAAGCATAATAAAATGACAAGAAATATAAAATCTAACACTACCAAATACAAGGAAATAACAATAACAAAGCAATTAAACAATAAAGGAACATAAAATATGAAATTGCATTAAAGGAAATTAAAATCAACAAAGTGCTCATAGACATGAAAGTAAAAAAATAGAAGAAATTAACAAGAAGAACTAAGAGAACAAAGATGTAGCAACAAGAAATTGAAAGGAATAGTAGATGAAAACAAGAATTAAAATCTAGATCTAAGAAGAGATTTGAATCTAATCTAACCTAATTCTAGAGAGAAGAGAGAGCTTCTCTGTCTAGAATTCTAGCCTAAAACATGATGAAAACTCCACTATAACTACTCCCCCCATGACTCCTCTTGAATTCTGCATGTAATAGACTCAGAAATGAGTTGGATTTGAGCATGGGAAGCTCAGAAATCACCCCCAGCGTTTTCACTTTAATGAGGTCACGTGCGAGCTGCGATGCATACACATGGGTCACGCGTACGCATCATTTGGCATTTTTACTTCCTACGTGTACGCGTCATATCACGCGTATGCGTTGCCATGCGACTTCATATTCACGCGTGCGCGTCTGTTACGCGTGCACCTCGATGAATTATTCCAAATCCTTAATTTTCCATGATCTCTCCACTTTGTATGCTTTTCTCTTCACTCTTTTGATCTATTCCTAACCTTTTCAACCTGAATTCACTAACAAACATATCAAGGCATCTAGTGGAATCAAAGGTGAATTAAAATTAACCAATTAAGGGCCTAAAAAGCATACTTTCACTCTTAAGCACAATTTAAGGAGGATTTACAAAACCATGCTATTTCATTGAATAAATGCGAGAAAGGTTGATAAAATCCACTCAATTCAGCATAAAATGCACCACGAAATAGTGATGCATCAAATCTCCCCACACTTAAACCAAGCATGTCCTCATGCTAAACCAAGAAAGAGACAAAGGGTATCATCATTTATTAAATGCAAACTAACTAAATGCAACCTATCTATATGCAACTATCTAAATGAATGCAATTGCTTAGTCAAAATAAATCCACTTCCAAGAAAACATATATGCACATAAGGGCTAAAGGTATAGCAATCAAATCAAACCCACAATTGAATTGAGTTATTAAAAGATTTTACAAACTTGCAAGAAAAGTGATGATCATAGGTGAGAACATGTAATTGAGCAATCGAACCCTCACCGGATGTGTATCTGCTCTAGTCACTCAAGTGTATAGGGTTGATTCACTCGATTCTCCCCTAATCATGCTTTTCAAGATTTGTTTTTCATCTAACAATCAACAATTATTTCATGCATGCATACAAATATCATGAGGTCTTTTCCGTAGGTTTTAATGGGGCTAGGGTCAAGGTAGGATGCATATGGTCAAGTGGACTTGAAATTTGAATCTTTGATTACCTTAAATTTTCCACCTAACCTATATAACAACATATACAATTTCAAAGCTAACCTAACTATCCATTCTTCACTTTTTCACACACTCATGCATTCTTTTCTTGATCACAACTCATATGCATTGATTATTATTGGACTTCACTTTGGGGCATTTTGTCCCCTTTTTATTTCTTTTCTTTTTCTTTCTTTCTTTTTCTATTTTTTTTCTTTTTATTTTTCCTTTGTATATTTTTTTTCTTTTCAAACTAAGATACACACAAGAGCATCAATGCATATGGTTTTACATTTAATTAACACATGAGTATGTACCCAATTCCCAATGTTTTCAATAAAGATACAACACACACCTTTTTCTCGACCAATGTCCCAAGTTTCCCAATACTTAACTGATACACACTCACTAGTCTAAGCTAATCAAAGATCCAAATTAAGGGACATTTATTATTTTTTGCTTCAGGGCTTGTAATGTGCTAAAATTAAGAACAAGAGGGTTAGTTGTAGGCTCAAGGTTGGCTAACAATGGAGGATAAAAGGTAGGCTTATTTGGGTAAGTGAGCTAATTGAAACAATGGCCTCAATCATATAAATGCATGTATACATGGAATAATGGACATAAAGAATCAAAAAAATCAAAGATTACAATCATAGAAAGAGAATAATACACACAAGAAAGAAGATAAGTGGTTATATGATGTAACCACACAATTAGGCTCAAAACTCACAAGCTTGTGTTCTTAGCTAAAAAAAAACATGTTCCACAATGTATAATTCAAGTAAGTTCAATAAAAAAATTTTACTAACTCAATAAAATTTTTACTCAAATCAATTGGGATGCCCTATAGATAAATTTTTCTTGAAAAAGTTTATTATTTTGACTAAGCTTATTATATATATGCAAAAATAAGAAAATGCAACAAAAAAATCCTAGAAGACCTAAAAATGAAATACAAAAGTATTGGGATTAGAAATTTGTCAACCAAAAGCGCCGATTGGTTGGATGACCTCCCCACACTTAAAAGTTTGCACTGTCCTCGGTGCATTGAAAGATGAGCAAGGGGGTACGGCGACTTGCCGAGTTGCCACCTTCCGCTGGTGGATCAACCGGTTTCCGTGTGTTCTTTCTCTACTTCCATTTTTGCTTATAATGACTCATCCTGAAAATAGAAGACATGATAGTAAGAAAGGAAAATGCAAAAGCAAGGAAGCATACATTGTTGGAATGAGGTAATTCACTAGAATGGAGTGAGTGACCCAATGTGTGACATGGATAAAAGTAAGTGTGCATTCTAAGTTGCGCGCGGCTTAGAACACACACACTAACATAAAGAGCTATGTCACAGATACACGAAAAGGAACATGCACTTCACTCATCCTAATGTGCTTGAGATGCTCTAAACTTGTAGGTTAAAATAACCAAACAAGTAATAAAGAAGCATGAAAGCATTCAAGCCAAAAACATATGGATGCATATGATCAAGAAACACAATGCATTAAGATAAATGCACAACATCCATCAAGAAATTGTCTAATCAAAGAAAAGGGTTCAAATCACATGGTGGCCAAATCATGCAATTCAGAAAGATTTAACATGCTTGAAGGCAATTCTCATGTACTTGCTTCTCACAAAAGTTAAGCATGAAAAATTCAAAACCAAGTAATGAATTGTAACCTCAACAAGAGAATCCAACAATGAATATCCAAAAACAATTATGCTAAAATAGCATTCAGTTAATAATAAGCAGCAATATACAGCAAACAATATTAATAATCCAACAATTATCATGAAAAATAGAAAATTAAACAAAAATCAAACTAACCAAATAACTATCTAAAAGAAATAGTGTTAGATGGTGATTGGTAGTGTTGGATGATGGGCAAGAGAAGGGAAGGAAAAGAGAAGAAGGGAGGAAAAGGAAGGGAATAGAAAGAAGAGAAGAAAAGAAGAGTGATGAAACAGGGTAATCCACGCGTACGCGTAAAGTGACGCGTGCGCGTGGCGAGGTGAGATGGGAGCCATGCATACGCGTGATGGCTTATTTAGAACGACGACGCGTACGCGTAGGTTGGCTTTGTGCTAGAGGCACAACTCTAGCCCAAAACTGGCACAACTCTCTGGAATTTGTATGGAGGTAGAAATTTTGTATCCACGCGTATGCATGGGTGATGCGTGCGCGTGGATGGTGGAAAAGCTTGTGGTCACGCGTACACGTGGGTGACGCATACACGTGGGTTGGTGCTCTATGTTTCAAAATTTTTCCAAGTTCTTGCACCAAACCAAGCATTCCAAACCTCTAAATAGCTACCAAAACACCATAAAACCTTATTTAACATACTAAACTACCAAATAAACTTAACAAACTAAACGAAACAAGAAATTAGGCTAATCACCAATATTTACAAAAGAGAGAAAAGGAAAGATGTTACCATGGTGGGGTATCTCCCACCTAGCACTTTTATTTATAATCCTTAAGTTGGACTTATGGGGAGCTCCTCATCAAGGTGGCTTGTGCTTGAAGCCATCCTTGAACATCCACCAATGCTTGAGTCTCCAACAAGCTCCATTCTTCAAAATTAATGCTACCAAGTCTTGATGGAGTTCCGCACAAGCTAAGGGCTCCCAAAATTGATCCACACATTGTAATCTGAGATCCCACACTTTGTTTTGGCACCCATCTTTAAATTGATCATCATTAGTCCCCGGCAACAGCGCCATTTTAATGCAGAGAAAATTGTCGGTATAGAATTTCACAATAAATTCTCATTGCAAGTATAGTTCTAAACCAACAATGAATCTTCACATCAAATTTAATATGGTTGTCACTAGTTCAACCCTAATAAAATAACCAAGAGTATTAATCATGGGTTGTTCTCACTAGGAATCACAATGAAGTGCTTTATTATTGGCTATGAAAGAATATTTTGGGGTTTTTATAATAAGGAATGAGAAATGTAAATTGCAAAAGAGATAAACTAACAACTAAGAAAGCTCTTGGCAAGGAATGAGAACTAGAAGTCCTATCCTCATTATCGTCAATAATTGTGACAAGAATTGTCCACTGCTCCCACTTAGTCAACCTCTAACTATGAAGGAAAGTCAAGTGAATACAATTGGCTCTTATTTACAAGTCCTAGTCAAATCATAATGAAAGACTAGCTTTAGTGGCATTCAAGTCAATGAGCAACTTCCAATTGTCAATCAACAAAAGCCTTTGACAATTCAAGTGTCTCCAATTACTCAAACCAAACCAAGAGGAGAAAAATCTACTCTAAAATCCAACCAAGCATTTTAGCAAACACTTGGAAGGCATAAAGGGAAAGCATAATAAAATGACAAGAAATATAAAATCTAACACTACCAAATACAAGGAAATAACAATAACAAAGCAATTAAACAATAAAGGAACATAAAATATGAAATTGTATTAAAGGAAATTAAAATCGACAAAGTGCTCATAGACATGAAAGTAGCAAAATAGAAGAAATTAACAAGAAGAACTAAGAGAACAAAGATGTAGCAACAAGAAATTGAAAGGAATAGTAGATGAAAACAAGAATTAAAATCTAGATCTAAGAAGAGATTTGAATCTAATCTAACCTAATTCTAGAGAGAAGAGAGAGCTCCTCTCTCTAGAATTCTAACCTAAAACATGATGAAAACTCCACTATGACTACTCCCCCCCCATGACTCCTCTTGAATTCTGCATGTAATAGACTCAGAAATGAGTTGGATTTGAGCCTGGGAAGCTCAGAAATCGCCCCCAACATTTTCACTTTAATTAGGTCACGTGCGAGCTGCGAGGTGTACGCATGGGTCACGCGTACGCGTCGTTTGGCATTTTTACTTCCCACGCGTACGCGTCATATCACGCGTATACGTCGCCATACGACTTCATATTCACGCGTGCATGTCTATTACGCGTGCGCGTCGATGAATGTATTCCAAATTCTTGATTTTCCATGATCTCTCCACTTTGCATGCTTTTCTCTTCACTCCTTTGATCCATTCCTAGCCTTTTCAACCTGAATTCACTAACAAACACATCAAGGCATGGCATGGAATCAAATGTGAATTAAAATTAAACAATTAAGGGCCTAAAAAGCATTTTTTCACTCTTAAGCACAATTTAAGGAGAATTTACAAAACCATGCTATTTTATTGAATAAATATGAAAAAAATTGATAAAATCCACTCAATTCAGCATAAAATGCACCACGAAATAGTGGTGCATCACTCTACCTCAATCCATTTAGTAAAGTAGTCAATCTCCACTATAAGGTATTTGACTTGGCCTAGGGCTTGTGAAAATGGTCTGAGCAGATCAAGGCCCCATTTCGCAAATGGCCATGTTGAGGTGATGCTGATGAGCTCCTCAGGAGGCGCCACCTGGAAATTAGCATGTTTCTGGAAAGGCGGGCACGTTTTGACGAACTCGACTTCCTCCTTCTGTAAGGTTGGCCAGATAAGGCCAGCTCGGATTACTTTTTTAGCTAGTGACCAAGCTCCTAGGTGGTTTCCACATATGCCACTATGTACGTCCTCCAGGACTTCCTTTGTGCTGGAGGTCGGGATGCATTTTAAGAGGGGTGTTGAGATCCCTCTTTTGTATAGGATATTGTGGACCAGTGTATAGTTTTGTGCCTCTTTTATGAGCCTTTTGGCATCCTTTTCATCCTTTGGGAGTATGTCAAATTTGAGGTAGTTGACTATGGGGATTATCCACCCTAAATGTTGATTTGTATAGCCATTACTTCCTCTTCTTTTAATATAGATGACGTTTGTAGAGTCTCTTGAATGAGACGTCTATTGTTGCCCCCTGGCTTGGTGCTGGCTAACTTTGATAGAGCATCAACTTGGGCATTATACTCCCGAGTTATGTGTCGTACCTCACTTTTTGAAAAGCATGTCAGTTGTTCTCATGTCTCATCCAAGTACTTCTTTATAGTGGAGTCTTTAGCTTGGTAGGTGCCATTAATTTGCAAAGTTATTACTTGCGAATCACTTAACACCACCACCTTTTCTGCCTCCACTTCTTTAGCCAGCTTCAAGCCAGCGAGTAGGGCCTCATATTCTGCCTGATTATTGGAAGTGGGAAACTCGAACCTTAAAGATAGTTCTATCCGAGTTCCGTGGTCACTTTCTAGGATTACACCAGCTCCACTTCCCGCCTTATTTGATGACCCATCTACATATAAACTCCATGTAACTAGATTTCCAGGACTTTCGGTGTATTCAGCGATGAAGTCAGCGAGGTATTGTGATTTGATGGCTGTCCGAGTTTTGTACTTTATGTCGAATTCGGACAGCTCTACCAGCCATTGTAGCATCTGACTACTAAGTCCATCTTTTGTAGTATGTGTTCCATTGGTTGATTAGTTCAGACTTTGATGTTGTGATCCTGGAAGTAAGGTCGGAGCCTGCAAGATGTAAGAACAAGGGCATAAGCAAACTTCTCTATCTTGTGATAATTTAGCTATGCCCCTTATAAGACTTTGCTGATGAAGTAGATAGGTTGCTACCCCTTTTTGTCTTCTCAGATCAGGGTTGAGGCTATAGCCCGATTTCCAACTAACAAGTATAGCACCAATTCTTCCCCTTTTTCAGGTCGGATAAGTATGGGTGGTTGTCCCAAGAATATCTTGAAGCTTTGGAAGGCTTGTTCGCATTCTGGAGTCCATTCAAATTGCTTCCGCTTCCTTAAAATTAAGTAGAGAGGAAGTGATTTCAAAGCTGACCCTACTAAAAGTCTGGATAGAGCGAAAAACTTTTCATTTAATTATTGGACCTCTTTAACACAAGTCGGGCTCTTCATATTAAGGATAGCCTGACATTTGTCAGGGTTTGTTTCTATGCCTCTTTGAGTCAACATAAACCCTAAGAACTTCCCAGCTTCTACTACGAAGGTGCATTTTGAGGGATTTAACCTCATTTCGTGCTTTTTTATAGTGGAGAATACTTCCGAGAGGTTGGACAATAGTGTTCCGTCCTCTTTGGTCTTAACGAGCATTTCATCCACATATACTACAATGAGTTTTCCTATGTGAGAAGAAAACACCTTATTCATCAATCGTTGGTAGGTAGCTCCTGCATTCTTCAATCCAAAAGGCATTACTATGTAGCAATAGTTTGCTTTTGAAGTTATGAATGAGGTCTTTTCTTGATCTGGTTTGTACATCGGGATTTGATTGTATCCCGAGTAGGCGCCCATAAAGGACAGGTATCTATAACCTGAGGCAGAGTCGACCAGAGCATCAATACTGGGGAGTGGATAAGGATCTTTTAGACAGGCTTTGTTGAGGTCGGTGTAATCGATGCACATTCTCCATTTTCCATTTTGCTTTTTTCACCAATATAACTTTGGCTAGCCAAAGCGGATATTTCACCTCTCTTATAAATCCTGATTCTAGCAGGGCCTGCATTTGCTCTTCTACAACCTGTGTTCATTCTGGTCTGAGCTTTCTACGCTTCTGTAAAACAGGTCGGGAACCTGGGTACACAGCAACCCTATGGCACATCAGGTCAGGATCAATACCGGGCATGTCAGAGGCTTTCCAGGCAAAGAGATTAGAGTTTTTCCTCAGCAATTTAACAAGTTGTTTCTTTAGGTTTTCCTCCAGGTTCACCCCTATGCTCCTTGTCTTGTCGGGTTGGTCTCCGATTTGTATCTCTTTCATTTTGCCTTCTGGTTGAGGTCGTAGTTCTTCTCAAACTCGAACTCCACCTAACTTGATTGTATTGACTTCTTTGCCTTCCGAGCTGCCTTTCAAACTAAGGCTCCCATTATACCATTTTCCTGCTAACTTTTTACCTCATTTAATTGCCACAATCCCTTCAGTTGTGGGAAATTTCATGTAAAGATGTGTGGTGGAGACGACAGCCGCAAGTCGATTTAAAGTCGTCCGACCTATTAGGGCATTGTAGGCTGAACTTACATTAACTACAATGTAGTCAACGCTTAGTGTCCTTGACCTGGCACCTTTTCTAAAGGTGGTGTACAATGAAATGTAACCCAGAGGTTGGATTGGGGTGTTTCCTAGTCCAAAAAGGCTGTCTGGGTACGCCCTTAGATCCATTTCCTCTAACCCGTCAAAGGCAGCTTTGAACAAAATATCCACCGAGCTGCCCTGATCTACCAAGGTATTTGCTAGGATCGTAGTTATCACCACTAGGTCATTGTGCCCTGGTACTATATCCTGAGCATCCTCTTTAGCGAAGGAGATAGTGAGTAAGTTGGACGATTGACTGTCCTCCCCGACTTGATATACTTCCTTGAGGTGCCTTTTTTGTGAGGGTTTTGATATTCCTCCTCCTGCAGATCCACCATTAATCATGTGTATATGTTGCTTGAGGGTGTGAGGAGGGCGTTCTGGTCATTTTCCTTCATCTCTTCTTCTCTTCCTTAGGTCGTCCGACCTGTCTGCCAGGTATCTATTAAGTCGGCCTTCTCTGGCCAATTTTTCTATGACATTCTTTAGGTCATAGTATTCATTAGTGGAATACCTGTATAGTTTGTGGTATTCACAATATTTAGTCTGACTTCCATCTTTCTAATGCTTAATAGGATGAGGAGGCAGAAGTTTCTCTATGTGCCATATTTCACAGTAAACATCGACTAAGGAAACCCTTAGGGGGTGTAGTTGTGACACTTTCGAGGTTTTTCTACATTTTGCTCCTCTTTTTTCTTAGGTTCCCTTTTTTTTTCCCGAGTTTAATAGTAGGGCAAGTTAGATCACGAAGGAGGTTCCTTGAGTCGGGAGTTTTCCTCCATGATGATGTATTTTTCTGCCCTTTGTTGAATTTCATTAAGAGAAGTCGGATATCTCTTGGATATTGACTGAGAAAATGGCCCTTCTCTAAGGCCATTGACTAGTCCCATAATTATAGCTTCGGTTGGTAGACGTTGAATTTTCAAGCAAGCTTTGTTGAACCTTTCTATATAGTCACGAAGGGTTTTTCCGACCTCGCTCTTGCTATACTCCCAGCAGGCTCGAGGCGTGCTTCGTTTTGTAATTTTGAATGGAGAATCTGGTAAAAAATTTTCTTGCCAGGTCCTCAAAGCTAGTGATCAACCTTGGGGGCAGACTATCAAACCATTTCATTGCAGCCTTGGTTAAAGTAGTTGAGAAGGCTTTGAAATGAGTGGCGTCAGAGGCGTCAGCCAAGTACATTCTGCTTCTCAAGTTACTGAGATGGTGGCTCGGGTCAGACGTTCCATCATAGAGATCTATGTCGGGCGATTTGAAGTTCCTAGGAACTTTAGCCTTCATGATTGATAATGAGTTTTGCTCGATGGTCTAGATTTTCTTCTTATAGAAAGAATTACTTCGTTGTAAGCATAGCTCCAAACCATCAAACAATTCCCACATCAAAAATTTGAGTTGTCACAAGTAACAAACCCCAATGAAAATTAACTGAAGTATTTAAACCTCGGGTCGTTCTCCCTAGGAATCACAATGAAGTGCCTTGTTATTGGTTATGAGATATGTTTTGGGGTTTTTGAGATGATGGACAAGAAATATAAATGGCAAAGGAAATAAACTAACAAAAAGGTCTTAGCAAGGTTAAGTGGTCAACGATCTCTATCCTAATCACTAACCACAACATGAGAATTGGCAAGGACCAAACCCACTAAGTTAACCCCTAACTAATAGTAGAGGAAAGTCAAGTGAGCTATGTCAATCCAAGTCCATAAGTCCTAGTTCTACACCTAATCAATTGGTGAGATCTAGCGTTAATGGTTCCCAATCGTCAATCACTTGGACATTAGCAACTCAAGAGTTCCTAAGTTACCTTCCCAAGCCAAGAGCACTAAATTTCTACTCTAAGATCCAACCAAGCATTTTATCAAACACTTGGAAGGCATAAAAGGAAAGCATAGTAAAATTATAAGGAATATAAATCTACACTACTCAATTGCAAGGAATTAAACAACAATAAAACAAATCAATGATAAAAGAACATGAATCATAAATTGCATTAAAAGAAAATAGAAGAAGGAAGAGTGCATCAACAACAAAGCAAGCAATTACAAGAATGAAATACAAAATTAGAGAGAGAAAGAGTAGAGGAACAAGAAATTATAAAGGAAATGTAAATCAAAGAATGAATTAAACCTAGATTTAGGAAATTCTAACCCTAATTCTAGAGAGAAGAGGGAGCTTCTCTCTCTAGAAACTAAGCTACATAATGCTAACACTTCAAACAATTGCTCTCCCCCTTTGCCCAAGCTTGAATTCTACATGAAATAGCATTAGAAATGAGTTGGGTTGGGCCCAAAGTGCTTCAGAAATCGCTGGGGGCGATTTCACTTTAGTGGACTACGTGCTCAATCGGCACGCACGCGTACATGGCGCGTGCGCGCCACTTAACACGAAGCAACATATAGTAAATTTTATTTCATTTCGAAGCCTCAGATGTTAGCTTTCCAACGCAACTAGAACCATCTCATTTGGACCTCTGTAGCTCAAGTTATGGTCGTTTTACTGCGAAGAGGTCAGGCTTGACAGCTTTACGGTTCCTTCATTTCTTCATGAGTTCTCCCACTTTGCATGCTTTTCTCCTCACTTCTTCCATCCAATACTTGCCTTATAAACCTGAAATTACTCAACAAACACATCAAGGCATCAAATCGAATTAAAGTGAATTAAAATCACCAATTTTAGGGCCTAAAAAGCATGTTTTCACATTTAAGCACAATTCAAGGGAGAATTACAAAACCATGCTATTTCATTGAATAAATGTGAGAAAAGGTGATAAAATCCCCCAAATTAAGCACAAGATAAACCACAAAATCGGAGTTTATCAAATCTCCCCACACTTAAACTAAGCATGTCCTCATGATAAAATCAAGAAATAAGCAAAGGGGTATCAACATTTATTCAATGCAAACTAACTGAATGCAATCTATCTATATGAATGCATCTTAGTCAAAATAAATCAATTTCCAAGAATACATATACAAACACAAGGGCTAAGGCAATAGCAATCACTCAACCCACAATTTAATTGAATTATTAAAAAGATTTTACAAACTTGCAAGAAAAGAGATGATCATGGGTGGAAACATGTAATTGAGCAATCGAACCCTCACCGAATGTGTATCCGCTCTAGTCACTCAAGTGTATGGGGTTGATTCACTCAATTCTCCCCTAATCATGCTTTCCAATATTTGTTTTTCATCTAACAATCAACAATTATTTCATGCATGCATACAAATATCATAAGGACTTTCCCATAGGTTGTAATGGGGCTAGGGTTAAGGTAGGATGCATATGGTCAAGTGAGCTTGAAATTTGAATCTTTGATTAACTTAAACTTCCCACCTAACCTATGACAACCTATACAATTCTAAACAAACCTAAGTACCCATTCTTCACTTTTTCACACACTCATGCATTCTCTTTTTGATCACCACCCATATGCATTGACTTTTATTGAGCCTTGCTTTAGGGCATTTTGTCCCCTTTTTATTCTAATTCTTTTTCTTTCTTTTCTTAATATTTTCTTTTTTTTTCTTATATATATATATATATATATATATATATATATATATATATATATATATTTTCTTTTTGTTTTTCTCATTTTTTTTCAAACTACAATATATACAAGAATATCAATGCATATGGTTTACATATGATTAATACATGAGTATGTTCCCAATTCTCAAGATTCTCAACACAAATACAAAAACACACTTTTATCTCTACCCAATGTTCCCAACTTTCCCAAAATCAAATGATAAACACTCTCACTAGTCTAAGCTAATCAAAGATCCAAATTAAGGACATTTATTGTTTTCCACCTAGGCTTGTAATGTGCTACAATTAAGAACAAATGGGTTAAGCATAGGCTCAAGATTGGCTAACAATGGAAGATAAAAGGTAGGCTATTTAGGTAAGTGAGCTATTTGAACAATGGCCTCAATCATATAAATGCATGTATACACAAAATAATGGACATATAGAATTAAACAAATCAAAGATTACAATCATAGGAAGAGAATAATGTACACAAGAATGAAAATAAGTGGTTATATATGATGTAACCACACGATTAGGCTCAAACGTCACATGCTTGTGTTCTTAGCTCAAAAATCATGTTCCACAAAGTATATAATTCAAGCAAGTTCTAAAATTTTTTTTTCAATTGGGGTGCCTATAGATAAAATCCTTGGAAAATATCATGATTTTGACTAAGCTTAATATATACATATGCAATGCAACCAAAAATCCTAAAAGACCTAAAAATGAAATGCAAAAGTGTTAGGATTAGAAACTTGTCACCCAAAAATGCCGAGCAGTCGGACGACCTCCCCACACTTAAAAGTTTGCACCGTCCTCGGTGCATCCAAAGATGAACAAGGGGGTACGGCGACTTTCCTAGTTGCTACCTTCAGCTGGTAGGTCAACCGATGCTGCGTGTTCTTCTCCCGCTTCTGTTTTTGCTTATGATGATTCATCCTGAACATAGAAAACAGGAGATAATAAGACAAGTAAATGCACAAGCAAGGAAGCATGGATTGTTGGAATGAGGTAAATCACTAGAATTGAGTGAGTGAATTAGTGTGACATTAATGAAAAATAAGCGTATGGGTCCTAACTTGCATGCGGTTTAGAACTCACACCCTAGTATTTAAAAATCATGTCACAATTATACAAAAGAAAACATGCACTTCACTCATTCTAGTGTGCTTGAGATACTTTAAAAGACTTGTAGGCTAAAACGACCCAACAAGTAGTGAAGAAGTATAAAAGCATTCAAGCAAAAATCAAACGATTGTGAAATTGGATAATGCATGAACATTGATTGATGTGTAAGTAAATTTGATTGACAAAATGGTATAGAGAGCTCACACATCACTTAGTGCTCACAAATGTTCAACATGAAAATTCAAAACCAAGTAATAAATTACAACCTCAATAAAGGAATCCAACAATGACAATAACAACAATGATGTTAAACTAACATACTATCAATAAGCAACAACAGTAAACAGTAAACAAGATTAGTAATCCAACACTTATAATGGAAAATAAAAATTAAACTAATTAACTAACTAAAAGAAATGGTGTTATATGATGCTTGGTAGTGTTGGATGATGATTGAAGGGTAGAAAGAGAAGAGAAGAAGGAAAGAAATGGAAAGAGGAGAAGAAAAGAAGGTGAGTGAAACAGGGCAATCCATGCGTGCGCGTCATGTCCGCGTGCATGGCAAAGCAGAGAGTCGACGCGGACGCGCAAGGTACGCGTTCGCGTGCCCTGGGGCACCAAGTTGGCACACTTCAGGCACAACTCTCGGGTGAATGTATGGGAAGTGGAAAAATTCAATCCACACGTACGCGTACATGGCGCGTCCGCATGGATGGCCGAAATTGCTTGATTCACGCGTACGCGTGGAGTACGCGTGCGCGTGGGTGGTGCTCTGTTTTTCAAAATTTTTCTATGTTTTTGCACCAAACCAAGCATTCCAAAACTCCAAACAACTACCAAAACATCATAAAACCTTATTTGACCTACTAGACTCCCAGATAAACTCAACTAAGCAATAAAAATATGAAATTAAACCTAAATTACCAACATTTACAAAGAGGAAAAGGGAAAGATGTTACTATGGTGGGTTGTCTCCCACCTAGCACTTTTGTTTATTGTTCTTAAGTTGGACTTATGGGGAGCTCTTCATCAAGGTGGCTTATGCTTGAATCCATCCTTGAACATCCACCAATGCTTGGACTTCCATTGTGCTTCATCATTCAAAGTTAATAACCCCAAGCTTTGATGGAGTTCTTCACAACCCACGGGCTCCCAAAGTTGATCCTCGTCTTGTGATCCGGGATCCCACACTTTATTTTCACACCCGTCTTCAAGTTGATCATCACTATTAGTCCAACCGGGTGGTGAGTAAGGTGAATTCTCAATAAAGTGGCTGACAATCCTCTTAGACCCCTCTAGTTGAGTACTAGTCCAACCCTTGCTCTTTGAAGCTTCAACCATAATGAGCCTAGACTTACAACGCCAACCACGAAACATCTTTCTTTTACGCTTCATTCCACAAAGCATCCTAAGTTGACCATCCGTTTTAAGCAAGCCATATTCGAGTGGGATAGTAAAGATAATAGAAATGAGTTTCACCCACTCAAATGAAGGTGTAGATGGCAACCTAGGCAAAGGTGATTCCAAGGGTCTTGACAAGGCATATTCAATTCTCATCCTCCTTTTTCTAAGGACTTCCACCTCTTCACAAGATCTCTTAATTTCAATCCTTTATTCAACAATTTTATCTAAACCTTTTCCCTTACTCAAATCACAAATGGGAGGACAAGAGAGATTTACCTCCACATTGCTTTCCATCTCCTTGGGAGAAGGTTCTTCATGCTCAAAGAATTCTTCACCACGAAGACTTGATGCTTGATCTTCATCACCAAGGGGACTCAATTCTTGCTCTTTCCCATCCAATTCTTCATAAGAGATATGCCTTGGAGGTTGTGCACATTCCTCCTTAGCATCAAATTCAATCATCTAGGAGGAGTTTTCTTCAATCCTAGACTCCCAAGGTGCGTGGTTCCGCATCTCCTAAGTCTTCAACCACTTCTTCCTCTTGTTCAATAATCTCTACCTCCTCCTCTTGTTGCATTTCTTGCTTTAATTCCTCTTCTTCACCTTGGAGCTTCAAGTTCACTCCCTCACTAAGCTCCTTGGTTGCTTCTCCACATTCCACAATGGAAGTGCCTTGATCGCATAGGCTTAGGCGGGATGAGACTATGTTGCCAATGGCTTCTACCATGATGGCCATTTTTGCTCTTAACCCCTCAAATTGCTTTTCATCCTCCTCGTGTTGCCTTAAGATATGAGATTCAAGATCCCTTAATTCTAGCATAGAGGCTTCATTGGGAGGTGATGGTGGAAGAGAGGGTTCATTGTTTGGGGGAAAGGTATTATAGTTGGAAGGTGGTTCTTCTTGGTAGAGTTGTGGTGGAAAATAGAGTTCATCTTATGGTTGAAATTTTTCATGTATTGGAGGTGGTTCATCTTAGTAATAGTATAGAAAGGGTTGCTCTTGAAAATGTTGATGTTGGAGTGGTGGTGGTTCATTCTATGTGTGGTTCATATGGCTCATATGATTGTTGGTAGGATGGATATGGATTAGGGTCATATGAAGATGGTTGGTGAAAAGTGGCT
>NC_029792.2:43752032-43774886 GCF_000816755.2 Arachis ipaensis
GGTGTATGGTGGTGGTTCTTGGAAGTCACAAGGGGATTCACCATAACCATTGGATTGGTATGCATCATAGAATGGCTCTTCTTCATAGTGCATTGGTGGAGGTTGTTACCAAGAGGACTGATCATATGCATATGGCTCCTCCCACCTTTGGTTATCCCATCCTTGATGCACATCTTCATTGAAGTTTCCATTTCCTACAACATAGTTATGATCACACTCATAGCCAAAGTGAAAATTCATAGTAAAAAGTAAAAATAAGAAACAAAAGCTAACAAGAAATAATGAGACAAAGTCCTAAAACTAGCAAAAACTAACAAGCAATCCAAAAATCAAGCTATTCACAATATTCATATATATACAATAACCAATAACATAACACCATTGCAATCCCCGGCAACGGCGCCATTTTGATAATGAGTTTTGCTCGATGGTCTAGATTTTCTTCTTATAGAAAGAATTACTTCGTTGTAAGCATAGCTCCAAACCATCAAACAATTCCCACATCAAAAATTTGAGTTGTCACAAGTAACAAATCCCAATGAAAATTAACCGAAGTATTTAAACCTCGGGTCGTTCTCCCTAGGAATCACAATAAAGTGCCTTGTTATTGGTTATGAGGTATGTTTTGGGATTTTTGAGATGATGGACAAGAAATATAAATGGCAAAGGAAATAAACTAACAAAAAGGTCTTGGCAAGGTTAGGTGGTCAAAGATCTCTATCCTAATCACTAACCACAACATGAGAATTGGCAAGGACCAACCCCACTAAGTTAACCCCTAACTAATAGTAGAGGAAAGTCAAGTGAGCTATGTCAATCCAAGTCCATAAGTCCTAGTTCTACACCTAATCAATTGGTGAGATCTAGCATTAATGGTTCCCAATCGTCAATCACTTGGACATTAGCAACTCAAGAGTTCCTAAGTTACCTTTCCAAGCCAAGAGCACTAAAATTCTACTCTAAGATCTAACCAAGCATTTTATCAAACACTTGGATGGCATAAAAGGAAAGCATAGTAAAATTGCAAGGAATATAAATCTACACTACTCAATTGCAAGGGATTAAACAACAATAAAGCAAATCAATGATAAAAGAACATGAATCATAAATTGCATTAAAAGAAAATAGAAGAAGGAAGAGTGCATCAACAACAAAGTAAGCAATTACAAGAATGAAATACAAAATTAGAGAGAGAAAGAGTAGAGGAACAAGAAATTATAAAGGAAATGTAAATCAAAGCATGAATTAAACCTAGATCTAGGAAATTCTAACCCTAATTCTAGAGAGAAGAGGGAGCTTCTCTCTCTAGAAACTAAGCTACATGATGCTAACACTTCAAAAAATTGCTCCCCCCCTTTGCCCAAGCTTGAATTCTGCATGAAATAGCATTAGAAATGAGTTGGGTTGGGCCCAAAGTGCTTCAGAAATCGCTGGGGGCGATTTCACTTTAGTGGACCACGTGCTCAATCGGCGCGCACGCGTACATGGCACGTGCGCGCCCCTTAACGAGAAACAACATATGGCAAATTTTATATCATTTCGAAGCCCCGGATGTTATATTTCCAACGCAACTAGAATCGCCTCATTTGGACCTCTGTAGCTCAAGTTATGGTCGTTTTAGTGCGAAGAGGTCAGGCTTGACAGCTTTACGGTTCCTTCATTTCTTCATGAGTTCTCCCACTTTGCATGCTTTTCTCCTCACTTCTTCCATCCAATACTTGCCTTATAAACCTGAAATTATTCAACAAACACATCAAGGAATCAAATGGAATTAAAGTGAATTAAAATCACCAATTTTAGGGCCTAAAAAGCATGTTTTCACATTTAAGCACAATTCAAGGGAGAATTACAAAACCATGCTATTTCATTGAATAAATGTGAGAAAAGGTGATAAAATCCCCCAAATTAAGCACAAGATAAACCACAAATTTGGAGTTTATCAATGATCTCTTTAGTGAACGGATCTTGCCCTTGCAAGGAACTTTTCTCACGCTCCGCCCGATTATTCCTCCTTTGTGTATCAGCTTCCAATTTCGGTAACTTGTCTTCTAACTCCTTTCGCCACCTTACTTCTTTTCGTAATTTTTGTTCTGCTTTCCGTTGTCTTTCAGCCTCGTGTTTGAGCTGTTGTAGCCAATCCCCTTGGCCATGGATGAGATCCAGGATCTCGGTTGCATGAGGTTGGTCCTCAGCCTCGGGATCCTCCTTGTTTGAGGAGTTCCTGAGATCCCTTCCCCGAGAGGGCCATGGTGTGGTGGTAGAGGCAGAAGCAAGAGGGCTTGGTCTTCTGGCTAATCTTCTGGCTTAGACTCAGATGTCGTATAGCTGTCTCTGCGCTCGTGATCTGCCATTTGTAAGAGGGTTAATCCCAGGTCCCCGGCAACGACACCAATGTTTCAAGAGTTACTTGAAACGTTGATTTGGGCCTGAACGTTAGGTCCAGGTCCCTTTGAGTGGCAGCATCTGACTTGTGATGACGAGGTGCCGCCTGTCCGAGTTCCTCCTGAGGAGGTGGGGGTGGTACCTGCAAGAGACTCCGATGCTTAAGTTAGTAAGGGTTTTAGGCAGATTTTTAGTAGATTAGAATGTGCCTTATACCTGAGGGGTGCTAGTGTATTTATAGTAGAGTAGATAACCACCTTTGTTGGAGTAGTTCCATCTTTATTGATGGTTAACCGTTCCCTTTATCTTGGGAGTTTGTTAGGATCTATCTTTCAGGGAAGATACTGATAAATCCCGATTTTGTGGTTTATCTTGTGCTTAATTTGGGAGGATTTTATCACCTTTTTCCACATTTATTCAATGAAATAGCATGGTTTTGTAATTCTCCCTAAATTTGTGCTTAAGTGTGAAAACATGCTTTTTAGGTTTTAAAATAGCTAAATTTAACTCACTTTAATTCCATTCAATGCCTTGATATGTTTGTTAAGTGACTTCAGGTTCATAAGGCAAGTATTGGACGGAAGAAGTGAGGAGAAAAAGCATGCAAAGTGGGAGAACTCATGAAGAAATGAAGGAACCGTAAAGTTGTCAAGCTTGACCTCCTCACACTCAATCGACTATAACTTGAGCTACAGAGGTCCAAATGAGGCGGTTCTAGTTGCGTTGGAAAGCTAACATCCGGGGCTTTGAAATGATATAAAATTTGCCATATGTTGCTTCGTGTTTAGGGGCGCACACGTGGCATATATGCGTGCGCACGATGCTGCTCATGGCCCACTAAAGTAAAATTGCCCCCAGTGATTTCTGAAGCACTTTGGGCCCAACCCAACTCATTTCTAACGCTATTTCATATAGAATTCAAGCTTGGGCAAAGGAGGAGCAATTGTTTGTAGCATTAGCATCATGTAGGTTAGTTTCTAGAGAGAGAAGCTCCCTCTTCTCTCTAGAATTAGGTTAGGTTAATCCATCTTAGATCTAGGCATGATTTCTTGATTTCATCTTTTTTCTTTTACAATTTCTTGTTTTTACTACTCTATTCTTCTTAGTTCTCTTGTTAATTTTACATTTATGTCTATTTTATGTTTATGAATGCCCATGTTGAATTTGTTTACATTTAATAAAATTTAATGTTTGATGTTCTTTTATTGATGATTTGAGTTGTTGATTTACTTTTCTTGCAATTGGTAGATTGGTAGATTTATTATTCTTGCATTTTTACCATGCTTTCTTTTTATGCCTTCCAAGTGTTTGACAAAATTCTTGGTTGGATTTTAGAGTAGAATTTTATGCTCTTGGCTTGGGAAGGTAACTTAGGAACTCTTGAGTTTCTAATGTCCAAGTGATTGACAATTGGGAGCCATTAACGCTAGATCTCACTAATTGATTTGGTGTAGAACTAGGACTTATGGACTTGGATTGACATAGCTCATTTGGCTTTCCTTTTTGATCCTTGCCAATTCTCATGTTGTGGTTAGTGATAAGGATAGAGATCCTTGACCGCCAACCCTTGCCAAGGCCTTTTTAGTTGTTAGTTTATTTTCATTGCTACTTACATTTCATGTCTCTTATCCCAAAAATCCCAAAATATCTCATAGCCAATAATTGAGCACTTCATTGCAATTCCTTGTGAGACGACCCGGAGTTTAAATACTTCGGTTAATTTTCATTTGGGGTTTGTTACATGTGACAACTAATATTTTTTTATGTGAGAATTGTTTGTTGGTGTAGAACTATACTTGCAACGAGAATTCATTCATTTTGTGTGAAATTCTATACCGACACGACAATTTTCACTAATAAAAAATGGCGCCGTTGCCGGGGAGTTGCAATGGTGTTATGTTATTGGCTATTGTATATATGTTAATATGCTTCTTTGCTAGTTTTTGCTTGTTTTAGGAGTTAGTTTTTATTAGTTCTTACTATTTTTGTTTTTATTTTCTCTTGCTATTATGAATTCTCATTCTCACTTTGGCTATGAGTTTGGTTCAAATTATGTTGTAGGAGATAGGAGCTACAATGACAACATGTATCAAGGATGGAACAATCATAGATGGGAGGAGCCTCAAGGGATTGATCAACCTTCTTGGCAACCACAACCTCCGGATTCTTATGGGTATAATCCTAATCTTAATGCATATCAATCTAATGGATGTGGTGACCCTTATTGTGATTGTCAACAACCACCACCACATGCCTATGAACCACCCCCTCAACCTAATTTTGAACCACCTTACTCACAAGCCCCTTTTCACCAAACACCTCCATATGACCCTAATTCTTATCCACCATACCAACCACCTTATGAACCATATGAACCACACATGGAACCACCACCATTCCAAAATAACTACTCTCAAGAACCACCTCAATATACACCACCTACATACCCTTACCAAGATGAACCCACCTCCAATTATGAAACTTTCCTCCCAAACAATGAACCTTTCCTTCCACCATCACCTCCCGATGAAGCCCCCACGCTTGAATCTCATATCCTAAGGCGACACGAGGAGGATGAAAAGAAGTTTGAGGAGCTAGGAGCCAAGATGGCTATCCTAGTGGAAGCCGTTAGCAATATGGCCTCCTCCCAACTAAGCCTAAGCAACCAAGGCACTCCCATTGACGAATGTGGAGAAGCAATTAAGGAGCATAGTGAGGGAGTGAGTTTAGAGCTTCAAGGTGAAGAAGAGGAGTTGAAGCAAGAATTACCACAAGGGGAGGAAGTTAAGACAATTGAGCCGGAAGAAGTGGTTGAAGCCTTTGAAGAAGTTGACCAAGAGATGGATTCAATCATTGAAGAATTCTTATATACAATTGAATCCTCTCCAATTAGGTTTGACATAGAGGGTATGGAAGAAGATACCTCACCTCTCATGCCCTTGGTGAGCAATGAAGAAGAGATTGAATTGGAAGAAAGCCACCAAGAAGAAGAGGTTGAAGTTGAGAAAAGTTGTAAAGAGGTGGAGGTAATCAAGGAAGAGCACAAGGGCGTAGACCTCGCATTGGCTAAGTGTGGGGAGGTCCCCCTTCTAAGTCACCATCATCCAACACAACATTCAAGTGGGTAAAATTCTTATCCATAAGCTTTACTTTCTCACTTGAATATGGTTTGATTGAAAATGATGGTCAACTTAGAGCTCTTTGTGGAGTTAAGAGTAAGAGAGAGTTGTGTAGTGGTTGAAAAAATCACTCTAAGTTCATAATGGATGCATGCTCGAAGTTGAATGGCAATGGTTGGTGTAGAACCAAATCGCATGGATCTAGGAGAATGTTTGGATGCTTAATTGAGAATTCTAAGGTCATGCCACCCAATTGGAATCATGATGATCAGTTTGAAGATAGGTGTCAAAACAAAGTGTGGGATCCCGGATCGCACAAGGAGAATCAAGTTTGGGAGCCCATGGCTTGTGTGGAACTCCATCAAGGCTTGGAGTTATCATCTTTGAAGACTAAAGCTTATTGGAGATTCAAGCATTGGTGGATGTTCAAGGATAGCTTCAAGCACAAGCCACCTTAAGAGGAGCTTTCCATAAGTCCAACTTAAGGACAATAAACAAAAGTGCTAGGTGGGAGACACCCCATCATGGTAAATTCTTTTCATTTTTTCCTTTTGTACATATAGGTAATTAGTTTAATTCCATGTTTTATTTTGTTTGTTGAGTATATTTGGTAGTATAATATGTTAAATAAGGTTTTAGGGTGTTTTGGTAGCTTTTTGGAGGTTTGGAAGGCTTGGTTTGGTGCAAGAACTTGGAAAAATTTTGAAAAACAGAGCACCAACCCGCGCGTGCGCGCACCTGGCGCGTACGCGCGCCTCAAGCATTTTCGACCATTGATAAACCACTATTTTATGGTTTATCTTGTGCTCAATTGAGTGGATTTTATCAATCTTTCATACACTTATTCATACAAATTGCATGTTTTACATTTTCCTTCCTGATTTTGTGCTATGATTGAAAACATGCTTTTTTGGGCTTTAAATTTGCTATGTTTAATCCTCTCTTATCACCATTCAATGCCATGATATGTGTGTTAAGTGATTTTAGAGTTTACAGGGCAGGAATGGCTTGGAGGATGGAAAGGGAGCATGCAAAAATGGAAGGAATACAAGAAATTGAAGGAACTGCAAAGCTGTCAGCCTGACCCTCTCGCACTAAAACGGTCATAACTTGAGCTACAGAGGTCCAAATTATGCGGTTCTAGTTGAGTTGGAAAGCTAACGTACGAGGCTTCAATTTGATATATAATTTACCATAGTGGCTGTACATCTAGGCGATGCGAACGCGTGCTCCACGCGGACGCATTGTAGTGACAAAAATCAGCGTGGCAGATTTCGTCCCCAGTGATTTTTGGGCTGTTTCTGGCCCAGTTTTCGGCCCAGAAAACACAGATTAGAGAATATAAAGCAGAGGAATCCATTCATTCAGAAGAGGACTTGGATATTCACATAATTTTAGGATTTAGATGTAGTTTTAGAGAGAGAGAGGCTCTCTCCTCTCTCTTAGGATTTAGGATTTATGATTTAGATTTTTAGAATTAGGATTCCTTTCAGTTTATGGTTATTTCTTCAATCACAGGTTCAATGTTCCTTTAAATTACTTTCTAGTTTTATTTATTCTATTACTTTAATTGTTATTTATCTTTTCAATCTGGCTTATGAACATTTCCATGTTAGGACTTGAATTTATGTTTAAATGCAATTTGAGGTATTTCAGATTTAAGATTTCTTTCTTTTATTTATGTTACTGCTGCTTTCCTTCTGAAGGCATTTTTATTCGAGTATATTTATTTTCTCCTTTTGGCTTTGGTTAAGTAATTGGTAATACTTGAGTTATCAAACTCAGTTGTTGTTTGAACATTGGAATTTGCTGATTGATTTGAATTCCAATAACTCTAGTCTTTTCTTAGGAATTGACTAGGACCTGAGGAATCAAATTGATTCATCCACTTAACTTACCTTCATAGTTAGAGGTTAATTAAAGTGGGAGCAAAATCCAATTTTTATCACACCTGATAAGGATAACTAGGATAGGACCTCAACTTCTTATACCTTGCCAGAGATTTTATTATTATTAATTTATTTTTCTTGCCATTTAAATTACTTGTTTCTTATTTTCAAAATCCCAAAAACATATCTTTTTACATAACCAACAATAAATCATACCTCCCTGCAATTCTTTGAGAAGACGACCTGAGGTTTAAATACTTCGGTTATAAATTTTATTGGGTTTTGTTACTTGTGACAACCAAACTTTTGTAAGAAAGGAATTCTTGTTGGTCTAGAAGCTATACTTACAACGCGAATTTAATTGTGAAAATTATAGATCGCGCGAGAGTTCTGTTCTTCAACCATCCACACGGACACGCCATGTACGCGTATGCGTGGATGCAAAAATTCCACCCCCAGCCAAAAACCTGAGAGTTAGGCCTGCGCTGTGCAAACATTGGGCCTAAGGCACAAACCAACCCGTGCGTGCACGCGCATGAACGCTGTGCGCGCGCGCGCCAATAGCGTCACCTACCCCCTGGTATAAAAATTAGAGAGTTGTGCCTACTCAGTGCCCGCGACTGACGCGCAGGCGCACTTCACGCGTCTGCGCCGGTTAAAAAAAAGAGTTTTTTTCTCATCTTCCATTTTCTTTTGTCCATTGCATTCGCATACTTTTATTCTTTGCATTTTCATTTTGTTTTTATAGCCTGTTTTTACTTTCTTTTTTGAGCTTCTTATTTGAATAATGGTGTTGAATGCTCTTACTCAATTGTTGAAAATTTCTTGGTTAATCTTGGTGCTTCTTGACTTGTTTGATATTGTTGGGTAATGAAACTTTTAAATCAATGCTAAATCTTGTATGACTCTTATATTCTTTGAGCATTGATATGAACTTGCATGTCTTTCATGACCCACTATTTCTAGTCAAACTCGATGCTTTTGAGTGCTCTTCATTCTTTGACTCTACTCTTGCATCAAGTATTAGTTGATATGTCCTTTTCCTATATTGCTCTCTCACTTACATGTTGTAGCTACCATATAGTGAGAACCTTACTCTTATTTGGCATTAGCCCTCGCCTATGTTCTATTCACTTTGATATCTTTGTTGTAGACTTAATTTTCTTTCTTTTTCTTTCCTTTTAGGTTGGCCACCGAAAGAGGAAAAGGAAAAACTTCTAAATGGGGCAACAAACAAGTCCTTCTGCACAACCTCTTGGAGGAGCTCATCAATTGTGGCAACCCATCCACATTGCTCTTCTTTGCATGCACCGAGGACGGTGCAAATTTCTAAGTGTGGGGAGGTCGTCCGACCGACCTCCATGGGTAACAACTTCCTTTTTCAACACCAATTCTTAATTTTATTTGTTAGTTAGTTGTTGCATTGCATGATAGGTTGCATGATAGTTAGAATTTGTACATATTTCACCATTTCTTTTTATGTTAGGACTACTTGGTTAGGGTGATGATTTCTTTTCCAAGAAACTGTTTTTAGGGCACCCTACAAATTTGAAAATTTTTTTGTGTAAACTTGCTTGAAGAATTTATTTTGGAACATGATTTTTGAGCTAAGGACACAAGCATGTGAGTTTTGAGCCCGATTGTGTGGTTACATTTTATAACCACTTATTTCCATTCTTGTGTGCATTATTCTCTTTCTATGATTGTAATCTTTGATTTGTTTGATTCTTTATGTCCATTATTCCATGTATACATGCATTTATATGATTGAGGCCATCATTTCATTTAGCTCACTTACCCAAATAGCCTACCTTTCATCAACCATTGTTAGCTAAATTTGAGCCTATTGAATCCCTTTTGTTCTTAATTGTAGCACATCACCACCCCTAAGTGAAAAACAATAAATCTCTTTAATTATGTTTAAATCATATGCATTAATACTCTTGTATATGCTTTATTACAAAAAAAAATTACAAAATAAAGAAAAAAATATATAAAAAGAAAAAAAATATAAAAAAAAAGAAAAAAATAGAAAAAGAAATAAAAAGGGAACAAAAATGCCCAAAGTAAAGTTCAATAAAAATCAATGCATATAGAATGTGAATTAAAAAGAATGCATGTGTGTGAAAAAGTGGGAATCATGGGTAGCTAGGCATTGTACTAGAATTGTATAGGTTGTTATATGTGTTTGGTGAGAGCTTAGGTTAATCAAAGATTCAAATTCCAAGCTCACTTGACCATATGCATCCTACCTTGACCCTAGCCCCATTACAACCTATGAATAAGTCCTCATGATGAATGTATGCATGCATTGAATAATTGTTGATTGTTAGATGAAAAATAAATCTTGGAAAGCATGAGTAGAAGAGAATTGAGTGAATCGATCCTATACACTTGAGCGACTAGAGCGGATACACTTCCGGTGAGGGTTCGATTTCCCGACTTTCATGAGCTTTCTTCTTGCAAGTCTATTTGAACTTCATTTTGATATTTGAATTGGTAGAGTTTGTGAGTCGTCATATGACCTTTGCCCTACCTGCATATTGGTGCGCAGAAATCGTGACGGTTCCATTCCTTGGTAATGGCGCTAAAAACTCAATATGCACGTTCATAATCTTAGTTCTTCGTCACAACTTCGCACAACTAACCAGCAAGTGCACTGGGTCATCCAAGTAACAAACCTTACGTGAGTAAGGGTCGATCCCACAGAGATTGTCGGCTTGAAGCAAGCTATGGTCACCTTGTAAATCTCATTCAGGCGGATTCAATTGATTATGGAGATTTAGTAATTAAAAGATAAATAAAATATAAAATAAAGATAGTGATACTTATGTAATTCATTGGTGAGAATTTCAGATAAGCGTATAGAGATGCGTTCGTTCCTCCTGAACCTCTGATTTCCTATTGTCTTCATCCAATCATTCATACTCCTTTCTATGGCAAGCTGTATGTTAGGCATCACCGTTGTCAATGGCTACATCCTGTCCTCTCAGTGAAAATGTTCCAATGCGCTGTCACTGCATGGCTAATCATCTGTCAGTTCTCGATCATACTGGAATAGGATCCATTGATCCTTTTACGTCTGTCACTACGCCTAACACTTGCGAGTTTGAAGCTCATCGCAGCCATCCCTTCCCAGATCCTACTCAGAATACCACAGACAAGGTTTAGACTTTCCGGATCTCAAGAATGGCCGTCCATGGATTCTAACTTATACCACGAAGATTCTGATTAAGGAATCCCAGAGATACTCATTCAATCTAAGGTAGAACGAAAGTGGTTGTCAGGCACGCGTTCATAGGTTGGGAATGATGATGACTGTCACGATTATCACATTCATATTGAAGTGCGAATGAATATCTTAGAATCAGAATAAGATTGAATTGAATAGAAAAATGATAGTACTTTGTATTAATTCACGAGGAACAGCAAAGCTCCACACCTTAATCTATGGTGTGTAGAAACTCTACCGTTGAAAATACATAAGTGATAATGGAGTTCATTGGTTTCGGCCCCATAGGGTAACCGGAGTAACCAAGACTAAAAATGATCCGAAGATGTAAATACAATAGTAAAAAGTCCTATTTATGCTAAACTAGTTACTAGGGTTTACAGAATTGAGTAAATGATGCAGAAATCCACTTCTGGGGCCCACTTAGTGTGTGCTTGGGCTGAGCATTGAGCTTTACACGTGTAG
The DNA here is from genome assembly GCF_000816755.2 of Arachis ipaensis. Taxonomy (NCBI): domain Eukaryota; kingdom Viridiplantae; phylum Streptophyta; class Magnoliopsida; order Fabales; family Fabaceae; genus Arachis; species Arachis ipaensis. The sequence continues at coordinate 43,763,120 of NC_029792.2, forward strand.
AGGCTTCTCTTGGAGTTGAACGCCAGTTTGTAACCTGTTTCTGGCGTTTAACTCCACTCTGCAACCCGTTTCTGGCGTTTAACTCCAGAATGTAACATGGAACTGGCGTTGAATGCCAGTTTGTATTGTCTAAACTCGAGCAAAGTATAGACTATTATATATTGCTGGAAATCCCTGGATGTCTAATTTTCAACGCAATTAAGAGCGCGCCATTTGGAGTTCTGTAGCTCCAGAAAATCCACTTTGAGTGCAAGGAGGTCAGAATCCAACAGCATCTGCAGTCCTTCTTCAACCTCTGAATCTGATTTTTGCTCAAGTCCCTCAATTTCAACCAGAAAATATCTGAAATCACAGAAAAACATACAAACCCATAGTAAAGTCCAGAAATGTGATTTTTATTTAAAAACTAATAAAAATATACTAAAAACTAACTGAATCATACTGAAAACTATGTAAAATCAATGCCAAAAAGCGTATAAATTATCCGCTCATCACAACACCAAACTTAAATTGTTGCTTGTTCCCAAGCAACTGAAAATAAAATAGGATAAAAAGAATAGAATATACTATAAATTCCAAAATATCAATGAAACTTAGCTCCAATCAGATGAGCGGAAGTTGTAGCTTTTTGCCTCTTGAATAGTTTTGGCATCTCACTTTATCCATTGAAGTTCAGAATGATTGGCATCTATAGGAACTTAGAATTCAGATAGTGTTATTGATTCTCCTAGTTCAGTATGTTGATTCTTGAACACAGCTACTTTATGAGTCTTGGCCGTGGCCCTAAGCACTTTGTTTTCCAGTATTACCGCCGGATACATAAATGCCATAGACACATAACTGGGTGAACCTTTTCAGATTGTGACTCAGCTTTGCTAAAGTCCCCAATTAACGGTGTCCAGGGTTCTTAACCACACTCTGTTTTTGCTTTGGACCTTGACTTTAACCGCTCAGTCTCAAGTTTTCACTTGACACCTTCACGCCACAAGCACATGGTTAGGGACAGCTTGGTTTAGCCGCTTAGGCCAGGATTTTATTCCTTTATGCCCTCCTATCCACTGATGCTCAAAGCCTTGGATCCTTTTTATTACCCTTGCCTTTTGGTTTTAAGGGCTATTGGCTTTTTGCTCTTGCCTTTTGGTTTAAAGAGCTTTTGGCTTTTTCTGCTTGCTTTTTTTTTCTTTTTCTTTCTCTTTTTTTTTCGCCATCTTTTTTTGCAAGCTTTTGTATTCACTACTTTTTCTTGCTTCAAGAATTAATTTTATGATTTTTCAGATTATCAAATAACATGTCTCCTTTTTCATCATTCTTTCAAGAGCCAACATATTTAGCATTTATAAACATCAACTTCAAAAGACATATGCACTGTTCAAGCATTCATTCAGAAAACAAAAAGTATTGTCACCACATCAAAATAATTAAACTAGTTTCAAGGATGAATTCGAAACCATGTACTTCTTGTTCTTTTGTAATTAAAACATTTTTCATTTAAGAGAGGTGATGGATTCATAGGACATTCATAGCTTTAAGACATAGACACTTAAACACTAATGATCATCTAGTAAAGACATAAACATAATTAAACATGAAGCATGGAAACCGAAAACAGAAAATAAATAGACAAGGAGATTAAGGAATGAGTCCACCTTAGTGAGGGTGGCGTCTTCCTCTTCTTGAAGAACCAATGGTGCTTTTGAGCTCCTCTATGTCTCTTCCTTGTCTTTGCTGCTCCTCCCTCATAGCTCTTTGATCTTCTCTAATCTCATGAAGGATGATGGAATGCTCTTGATGCTCCACCCTTAGTTGTCCCATGTTGGAACTTAATTCTCCTAGGGAGGTGTTGATTTGCTCCCAATAGTTTTGTGGAGGAAGGTGCATCCCTTGAGGCATCTCAGGGATTTCATGGTGGGGAATTTTCTCATGCTCTTGTTGAGGTCCATGATCTCTTGTTTTCTCCATCCTTTTCTTAGTGATGGGCTTGTCCTCCCTCTATGTCAATTCCAGCCGAATTGCAGAGGTGGCATATGAGGTAGAGGAAAGGCTAACCTTGCCCAAGTGGAGGACTTGTCAGCCACCTTGTAAAGTTCTTGAGGTATAATCTCATGAACTTTCACCTCCTCTCCAATCATGATACTATGGATCATGATGGCTCGGTCTATAGTAACTTCAGACCGGTTACTAGTAGGAATGATTGAGCATTGAATGAACTCTAACCATCCCCTAGCCACTGGTTTGAGGTCATGCCTTCTTAGTTGAACCGGCTTGCCTCTTAAGTCAATTTTCCATTGAGCTCCTTCTTCACATATGTCTATGAGGACTTGGTCCAACCTTTGATCAAAGTTGACCCTTCTTGTGTAGGGGCGTGCGTTCTCTTCCATCATTGGCAAGTTGAACGCCAGCCTTACATTTTCCGGACTGAAATCTAAGTATTTCCCTCGAACCATAGTAAGTCAATGCTCTGGATTCGGGTTCACACTTTGATCATGGTTCCTAATGATCCATGCGTTTGCATAGAACTCTTGAACCATTAGGATCCCGACTTGTTGAATGGGGTTAGTGAGAACTTCCCAACCCCTTCTTTGGATCTCAAGTCGGATCTCCGGATACTCATTATTTTTGAGCTTGAAAGGAACCTCAGGGATCACTTTCTTCTTGGCCACAACTTCATAGAAGTTGTCTTGATGGACCTTTGAGATGAATCTCTCCATCTCCCATGACTCAGAGGTGGAAGCAATTGCCTTTCTTTTCCTCTTTCTAGAGGTTTCTCTGGCCTTAGGTGCCATATATGGTTATGGAAAAACAAAAAGCTATGCTTTTACCACACCAAACTTAAAATGTTTGCTCGTCCCCGAGCAAAAGAAGAAAAAAAGTAGTAGAAGAAGAAGAAAATGGAGGAGATGGGGGAAGAAGATGTATTCGGCCAAGGAGAAGAAGAGAGGGTTATGTTGTGTGAAAATGAAGAAGGAGTGAGGGTTTTATATAGGAGTGAGGGGGTGTAGGGTTCAGCCATTAGGGTTGGGTTTGGGAGGGAAATTAGTTTGAATTTTGAAGGTAGGTGGATTTTATGGGGAAGAGAGGATGGATGTGAGTGGTGAAGAAGTGATGGGAAAGAGTGATTGAGTTGATTGGTGAGGGGTATTTGGGGAAGAGAGTTATGGAAAGGTGTGAAGAGGAGAGAAGAAGTAGATGGGGATCCTGTGGGGTCCACAGATCCTGAGGGGATCCTGTGGGGTCCACAGATCAAGTGGGGTCAAGGACTTAACATCTCTGCTCCAATTAGGCGTGTAAAACGCCCTTGCTGTGCAATCCTGGCGTTTAACGCCAGATTGCTGCTTGTTTCTAGCGTTAAACGCCCATATGTAGCCTGTTTCTGGCGTTTAACGCCATGCAGATGCTTGTTTCTGGCGTTAAACGCCAGCTTGGTGCTTGTTTCTGGCGTTAAACGCCAGACAGATGTTTGTTTCTGGTGTTTAACGCTAGACTGCTCTTCCTCCAGGGTGTGCTATTTTTAATGCTGATTTTCATTCTGTTTTTTATTTTTCAGTAATTTTTATGACTTCACATGATCATCAACCTAAAGAAAACATAAAATAACAATAGAAAATAAATAAATATAATTAGATAACATTAGGTTGCCTCCCAACAAGCACTTCTTTAATGTCAATAGCTTGACAGTGAGTTCTCATGGAGCCTCACAGATGTGCAGAGCATTGTTGGGACCTCCTAACACCAAACTTAGAGTTTGAATGTGGGGGTTCAACACCAAACTTAGAGTTTGGTTGTGGCCTCCCAACACCAAACTTAGAGTTTGACTGTGGGGGCTTTGGTTGACTCTGCAGTGAGAGAAGCTTTTCATGCTTCCTTTCCATGGTTACAGAAGGAGATCCTTGAGTTTCAAACACAAGGTTGTCCTCATTCAGTTGAAGGACCAACTCTCCTCTGTCCACATCAATCACAGCTCTTGCTGTGGCTAGGAAGGGTCTTCCAAGGATGATGGATTCATCCTCTTCCCTCCTAGTGTCTAGGATTATGAAATCAGCAGGGATGTAAAGGCCTTCAACCTTTACTAACACGTCCTCTACTTGTCTATAAGCCTGTTTTCTTGAGTTGTCTGCCATCTCTAATGAGATTCTGGCAGCTTGCACCTCAAAGATCCCAAGTTTTTCCATTACAGAGAGTGGCATTAAGTTTATTCCTGACCCCAGGTCACACAGAGCCTTCTCAAAGGTCATGGTGCCTATGGTACAGGGTATTAAGAATTTGCCAGGATCCTGTTTCTTTTGAGGTAATTTCTGCCTATCCAATGCATTCAGTTCATTGGTGAGCAAGGGAGGTTCGTTTTTCCAAGTCTCATTACCAAATAATTTGGCATTCAATTTCATGATTGCACCAAGGTACTTAGCAACTTGCTCTTCAGTAATGTCTTCATCCTCTTCAGAGAAAGAATACTCATCAGGGCTCATGAAGGGCAGAAGGAGGTTCAATGAAATCTCTATGGTCTCTAGATGAGCCTCAGATTCCTTTGGTTCCTCAAAGGGGAACTCCTTATTGGTCACTGGACATCCTAGGATGTCTTCCTCACTAGGATTCACGTTCTCCTCCTCCTCTTTGGGTTCGGCCACACCATGTAAGGCTATGGCCTTGCACTCTCTTTTTGGATTTTCTTCTGTATTGCTTGGGAGAGTACTTGGAGGGATTTCAGTGACTCTTTTACTCAGCTGGCCCACTTGTGCCTCCAAATTCCTAATTGAGGACCTTGTTTCATTCATGAAACTCACAGTGGCCTTAGATAGATCAGAGACTATATTTGCTAAGCTAGATGGATTCTGCTCAGAATTCTCTGTCTGTTGTTGAGTGGATGATGGAAAAGGTTTGCTATTGCTAAACCTGTTTCTTCCACCATTATTAAAGCCTTGTTGAGACTTTTGTTGATCCTTCCATGAGAAATTTGGATGATTTCTCCATGAGGAATTATAGGTGTTTCCATAGGGTTCACCCATGTAATTCACCTCTGCTATTGCAGGATTCTCAGGATCATAAGCTTCTTCTTCAGAAGATGCCTCTTTAGTACTGTTGGATGATTCCTTCAATCCATTCAGACTCTGAGAGATCCTATTGACTTGCTGAGTCAATATTTTATTCTGAGCCAATATGGCATTCAGAGTATCAATTTCAAGAACTCCCTTCCTCATAGGCGTCTCATTACTCACAGGATTCCTGTCAGAAGTGTACATGAACTGGCAGGTGCAGTAAAGTCACCAAGCATCTTCCTTGCATTGTTATTATTTTCGACCATGTCTCCTTCTTTTTCGAAAATTTCTGTCAGATTTTCTCCAGAGAGTTGTGCTTTAGCTTCCCTTAGCTTCCTTTTCAGAGTTCTTTCAGGTTCAGGATCAGCTTCAACAAGAATGTTCTTGTCATTGTTCCTGCTCATATGAAAAAGAAGAGAACAGAAAATATGGAATCCTCTATGTCACAGTATAGAGATTCCTTTATGTGAGTAGAAGAAGATATGAATAGAAGAAGGAGAATCCAAACACAAGGGTGAGGAGTAGGTTCGAATTCTTAGTTGAAGAGGAGTGTTAGTAAATAAATAAATAAATAGAAGGAGGTGAGGGAGAAGAATTTTCGAAAATTAGATAAAATAAAAGTATTTTTGTTTTTAAATTAAAAATTAAAAATTAAAATTAAAAATTCGAAAATTAAGCAAGGAAAATTAAATCAAATTGAATTAAATTTAAAACAATTAGTTAATTCAAAAAGGAATTTTGAAAAAGGTGAAGATGATTTTCGAAAATTAGAGATAGAATTAGTTAGGTAGTTTTGAAAAAGATATGATTGAAACAAAAGGATAGGATTAATTAAAAAAAAAATTTGAAAATTAATTTTGAAAAGATAAGAAGTTAGAAAAGATTTTGAAATTGATTTTGAAAAGATGTGATTGAAACTTATTTTGAAAAAGATTTGAAAAAGAAATTTAAAAAGATTTAATTTTGAAATTAAAGTTGATTACTTGACTAACAAGAAACTAAAAAGATATGAGTCTAGAGTTTAAAGATTGAACCTTTCTTATTAGGCAAGTAACAAACTTAAAAATTTTGAATCAATCACATTAATTGTTAGCATTAATTTCGAAAATATGAAATAAAAATAAGAAAAAGATTTTGAAAATAATTTTGAAAGGTTCGAAATTATGAAAGAAAAAAAATTGAAAAAGATTTGATTTTTGAAAAAGATTTGAAAAAGATAAAATTTTTAAATTGAAAATTTGATTTGACTCATAAGAAACAACTAGATTTTAAAAATTTTTGAAAAAGTCAACTCAAATTTTCGAATTTGATGAGAAGAAAAAGGGAAAGATATTTTTTTGATTTTTGGATTTTTAATGATGAAAGAGAAAAACATCAAAAAGACTCAAAACATGAAAATTATGAATCAAAACAAGAAAAATATGCAAGAACACTTTGAATGCAAAGATGAACACCAAGAATACTTTGAATGTCAAGATGAACACCAAGAACTTATTTTTGAAAAAGTTTTAAGAAAAGAAAAACATGCAAGATATCAAACTTAGAAATTTTCAATAATTAGACTCTAACAAATTAAAATTGCATATGGAAAACAAGAAAAGATGCAAAACAAGAAAACATGAAGATCAAATAAGAGGATTCATCAAGAACAACTTGAAGATCATGAAGAATGCATGATGAATTTTCAAAAAATTAAAGGAAAATTAAAACACATGCAATTGACGCCAAACTTAAAAACTGATATAAGACTCAAACAAGAAACATAAAATATTTTTGGTTTTATGATTTTATTAAAAAAAATTTTGGATTTTTCGAAAATTATTTAGAAAAAGCAAAATAAGGATTTCAAAATTTTTAATAGGAATTCTAGGAATCTTGCAGTGTTAGTCTAAAGCTCCAGTCCAGGAATTAGACATGGCTTACTAGCCAGCCAAGCTTTTAGTGAAAGCTCTGGTCCAAAACACTAGACATGGCCAATGGCCAGCCAAGCTTCAGCATACAAATCAAGCATACAACAGCTGATACTTCATCCAACTTCATATGCTGATAAATGGAAGCCTCGGTCCAAATGAATTAGACATGGCTTTACAGCCAGCCAGGCTTCAACGTGCTTCATGAAACTCTAGAATTCTTTCTTAAAAATTCTGAATAAAAATATATTTTTGAAAATAATTTTTTTTTTGAAAATAAGAATAATAAAAACAAAAAGGTTAAAATTAAAATAAAATTACCTAATTTAAGCAACTAGATGAACTGTCAGTTGTCCAAACTCGAACAATCCCCGGCAACGGCGCCAAAAACTTGGTGCGCAGAAATCGTGACGGTTCCATTCCTTGGTAACGGCGCTAAAAACTCAATACGCACGTTCATAATCTTAGTTCTTTGTCACAACTTCGCACAACTAACCAGCAAGTGCACTGGGTCGTCCAAGTAACAAACCTTACGTGAGTAAGGATCGATCCCATGGAGATTGTCGGCTTGAAGCAAGCTATGGTCACCTTGTAAATCTCAGTCAGGCGGATTCAATTGATTATGGAGATTTAGTAATTAAAAGATAAATAAAATATAAAATAAAGATAGTGATACTTATGTAATTCATTGGTGAGAATTTCAGATAAGCGTATAGAGATGCGTTCGTTCCTCCTGAACCTCTGCTTTTCTATTGTCTTCATCCAATCATTCATACTCCTTTCTATGGAAAGTTGTATGTTAGGCATCACCGTTGTCAATGGCTACATCCTGTCCTCTCAGTGAAAATGGTCCAATGCGCTGTCACTGCATGGCTAATCATCTGTCGGTTCTCGATTATACTGGAATAGGATCCATTGATCCTTTTGCGTCTGTCACTACGCCCAGCACTCGCGAGTTTGAAGCTCGTCGCATCCATCCCTTCCCAGATCCTAATCGGAATACCACAGACAAAGTTTAGACTTTTCGGATCTTAAGAATGGTCGTCCATGGATTCTAACTTATACCACGAAGATTCTGATTAAGGAATCTCAAAGATACTCATTCAATCTAAGGTAGAACGGAAGTGGTTGTCAGGCACGTGTTCATAGGTTGGGAATGATGATGACTGTCACGATCATCACATTCATATTGAAGTACGAATGAATATCTTAGAATTGGAATAAGATTGAATTGAATAGAAAAACGATAGTACTTTGTATTAATTCATTAGGAACAGCAGAGCTCCACACCTTAATCTATGGTGTGTAGAAACTCTACCGTTGAAAATACATAAGTGATAATGGAGTTCATTGGTTTTGGCCCCAGTGGGGAACCGGAGTAACCAAGACTAAAAATGATCCGAAGATGTAAATATAATAGTAAAAAGTCCTATTTATGCTAAACTAGTTACTAGGGTTTACAGAATTGAGTAAATGATGCAGAAATTCACTTTCTGGGGCCCACTTGTTGTGTGCTTGGGCTAAGAATTGAGCTTTACACGTGTAGCGGCTTCTCTTGGAGTTGAACGCCAGTTTGTAACCTGTTTCTGGCCTTTAACTCCACTTTGCAACCTGTTTCTGGCGTTTAACTCCAGAATGCAACATGGAACTGACGTTGAATGCCAGTTTGTGTCATCTAAACTTGGGCAAAATATGGACTATTATATATTTCTGGAAAGCTCTGGATGTCTACTTTCCAACGCAATTAAGATCGCGCCATTTGGAGTTCTGTAGCTCCAGAAAATCCACTTTGAGTGCAGGGAGGTCAGAATCCAACAGCAACTGCAGTCCTTCTTCAACCTCTGAATCTGATTTTTGCTCAAGTCCCTCAATTTCAGCCAGAAAATACCTGAAATCACAGAAAAATACACAAACTCATAGTAAAGTCCAGAAATGTAATTTTTATTTAAAAACTAATAAAAATATACTAAAAACTAACAAAATCATACTGAAAACTATGTAAAAATAATGCCAAAAAGCGTATAAATTATCCGCTCATCACATATATATGTTCTTGGAGATTGACTTACTTTTAACCAAGTAAGTAGAATTATTTTTGCACTTAGTTGCATTCATATAGATAGGTGCATATAGTTTATTTGCATTGAATAAATGTTCATACCCTTTTCTTGTCCTTCTTTATTCTTAGCATGAGGACATGCTTAGTTTAAGTGTGGGGAGATTTGATAAATCCCGATTTTGTGGTTTATCTTGTGCTTAATTTGGGAGATTTTATCACCTTTTCCCACATTTATTCAATAAAATAGCATGGTTTTGTAATTCTCCCTAAATTTGTGCTTAAGTGTAAAAACATACTTTTTAGGTCTTAAAATAGCTGAATTTAACTCACTTTAATTCCATTCGATGCCTTGATATGTTTTTTGAGTGACTTCAGGTTCATAAGGCAAGTATTGGATGGAAGAAGTGAGGAGAAAAAGCATGCAAAGTGGGAGAACTCATGAAGAAATGAAGGAACCGTAAAGCTGTCAAGTCTGACCTCTTTGCACTCAATCAACCATAACTTGAGCTACAGAGGTCCAAATAAGGCGGTTTCAATTGCATTGGAAAGCTAACATCCTGGGCTTCAAAATAATATAAAATTCGCCATATTTTGCTTTGTGTTTAGGGGCGGGCACGCGCCATGTACACGTGCGTGCCGATGCTGCTCATGGCCCACTAAAGTGAAATCGACCCCAGCGATTTCTGAAGCACTTTGGGCCCAACCCAACTCATTTCTAATGCTATTTCATGCAGAATTCAAGCTTGGGCAAGGGAGAGCAATTGTTTGTAGCATTAGCATCATGTAGGTTAGTTTCTAGAGAGAGAAGCTCCCTCTTCTCTCTAGAATTAGGTTAGGTTAATCCATCTCAGACCTAGGCATGATTTCTTGATTTCATCTTGTTTTCTTTTACAATTTTTTGTTTCTACTACTCTATTCTTCTTAGTTCTCTTGTTAATTTTACTTTTATATTTATGAATACTCATGTTGAATTTGTTTATATTTAAAAAAATTTAATGTTTGGTGTTCTTTTATTGATGATTTGAGTTGTTGATTTACTTTTCTTGCAATTGGTAGATTGGTAGATTTATTATTCTTGCATTTTTACCATGCTTTCCTTTTATGCCTTCCAAGTGTTTGACAAAATGCTTGGTTGGATTTTAGAGTAGAATTTTATGCTCTTGTCTTGGGAAGGTAACTTAGGAACTCTTGAGTTACTAATGTCCAAGTGATTGACGATTGGGAGCCATTAACACTAGATCTCACTAATTAATTTGGTATAGAACTAGGACTTATGGACTTGGATTGACATAGCTCATTTGACTTTCCTTTATTAGTTAGAGGATGACTTAATGGGGTTGATCCTTGCCAATTCTCATGTTGTGGTTAGTGATAAGGATAGAGATCCTTGACCGCCAACCTTTGCCAAGGCCTTTTTAGTTGTTAGTTTATTTTCATTGTTATTTACATTTCATGTCGCTTATCCCAAAAACCCCCCAAAATATCTCATAGCCAATAATTGAGCACTTCATTGCAATTCCTTGTGAGACGACCCGGAGTTTAAATATTTCGGTTAATTTTTATTTGGGGTTTGTTACATGTGACAACCAATATTTTTTTATGTGAGAATTGTTTGTTGGTGTAGAACTATACTTGCAACGAAAATTCATTCATTTTATGTGAAATTCTATACCGACACGACAATTTTCACTAATCAGATACAGATAGCTAGAGAGATTTGGGGAGGCAGTTATTTAGATAAGCATAAGCTGCCTCTTTGAATTGTGCTTGACCTCTTTAAGGAGGTCAGGTATGTAGTAGGGACCACCCTCTTAGGCAGGCCTTTTATCCTTATTGAGTCTGACTTTTGTGTTTTGGGTTAGGTTATGAACAAGAAGTATGTGAGTCATTCTTATATTAGCATAGCATTCCATCAGTTAAGTGCCTATCTTACGTCCAAATTGGGCAGAAAATCTCACTTTCTCCTCAACACGGTGTAGCAGAATTGTGCCTCCTGGGATTTCAGCATAGAACAAACTTGACTCCCTATCAGCTTGTGTCTTTAGAAATTTTCTTCCATAAAAAATGCTATCAAATTTGTCACAATAAAGATCATAAGAATGAATATAAACTCTAAAACGAGTTAAAGTGTAGATCATTTTCCAGAATAAACAAATTGAAATTAATTTCTCAAGTCATGTCATTAGTAAGTTAGGACTAATAGGTGCGCGAAGAAACTGAGAAATAATTTGATAAATTCCCAGAGAAAAAGTCTTTGCTGAGGAACCCGAATGATGTTGGCAAAAAAATGCATGTAAACGACGAGAGCGGTGCCGTGAGCTGCAATGGCAACGAAGCCGACGGTGGCATGAGAAAAAGTTTTTGCTGGAGGAACTGGATTCTTCTTCTTCTTTGTCCAGATGGAGAGGAGAACGATAGAGAACGACATTGTGACTGTTGGTGCGTGCTGCTACTGCATGTAGACCGACGGAGAGGGAGCGCGACTACGAAGAAGGGAGAGGGTGAGGATAGGTTGCTGTTGTCCGGGTAGGAGATTAGGGGTGATGTTACTCTTTATTGGTAGACTGATATAAAATGATGAAGAATAATTTTTTAGATTTATTCTTCTTTTTGGTATGAATTGGGTAACAGAGATTAGATTAGGGTTCATGAGAAACGAAATAATTTTTTAGTATATATGATTAATGAAATGTATTTTGGTTTTGATTTTTAAATTAATGATTTAAAATTTTAAAACTAAAATAATTTAAATTTTGACTAAATTAAAA
>NC_029792.2:43774911-43776194 GCF_000816755.2 Arachis ipaensis
TTCAAAAAAAAATTAATTACAAATGTGAAAAATACAATCCACATTTAATGTTTTAATTTGTCCATAATTTTATTGTACCTGTATGTATGAATTTATCATCGTACCGAAATAAACACTATAAAATATTATAAAATAAAAGAAGAAACTCCTACATGTTCTATCATTTGAGTTAGGGTTAAGTACTGTTTTCGTCCCTAAAATCTGAGGTCAAAATCAAAATCGTCCCCGACCTTTTTTTGTTATTAAAACCATCCTCAACATTACAAAACGTTATAAAATCGTCATTTTTCTACTTTAATTTTATTTTTTACCAAATTACCCTTAATTAATAATTAATATAAATAATAAAATTAATATTAAAAACTAAAAACAAACCCTCCCCCTCCACCTGCACCCCCAGTCCATTCTCTTCCCTTTCTTTTCTCTCCCATCCAAGTAGAAAATCTACAAGCATAAAACCTCACAACAAACTCAGATTATGCAATACAAACATAAATTCCAGTTCACACAGAAGAAGAAGATGAAGAAGACGCAGAAGAAAAATTAAATTTCTGTTTCATAGTCCAACCACAGCAACAACAAGTAAAATCAACAAAATGACAGTTCAAACAACAATTCAGCAATCCTCATTGTCAAGTTATAGTTACAAACATGCGGTGTCACAATTTCAAAAACAACAACAAAATTCATGCCAAACTTCAAACCAGATTTGAACAAAACCGCATCAGAGATATCTTCTTCCAGGAATAAGTTCAACCGATTTGAACACACAAGCAACTCGAATTTCAATTCTGCAATCAGATTTCTTGATTCAGGGACCAATTTACCTGTATGCCGAAACGTAACCTTTGGATGCCGGTGGTCATCCGTGGCGGGGAACAAATCCGATCGAGAACGAAGCAGCGGCAGATCAGACAACAAGTAGCGGCGCGAAGGACGGCACCTCCGTGAAGGGAGGGCAGATGCTCGTGACGCCCTGGGTTGACGGAGTGGCAGAAGCGACTTGCACCAGAGATCCTCGAAGGTGTGGCGGAGGGTTCCGGCGCGTTTCTCCGATCTTGGCAAGACCAGTTCCACTCCTTGCGGCGGTCTTTCCTTGGGATCTCGAAGAGGAGGATCGAACGACGAAGAAGCAGGTGGCGGTAGCGTTTCCAGGGAATTGCGATGGAGCACGAGATAGCGATGGGTTGCTGCAGCTAGCAGTGGATTCAGCAACAGACGGTGCGAACGGAACTGAGGGAAGGTGGAGAAGGAGCCAGCGGAGCCAGACGGTGGTAGAAGGT
>NC_029792.2:43776326-43782784 GCF_000816755.2 Arachis ipaensis
TCCCCCATCCAAGCAGAAAATCTACAAGCAAAAAACCTCACAACAAACTCAGATTATGCAATACAAACAGAAATTTCAGTTCACACAGAAGAAGAAGATGAAGAAGACGTAGAAGAAGAATCAGATTTCTGTTTCCTAGTCCAACCACAGCAGCAACAAGCAAAATCAACAGAAATGGTAGTTCAAACAACAATTCAGCAATCCTCATTGTCAAGTTATAATTACAAATATGCGGTGCCACAATTTCAACAACAACAACAAAATTCATGCCAAACTTCAAAAATCATGGATGTAGAAAAAGAAGAACTCGATGCAAACTCAGATTCAACAAACAATTCCACAACAAATTTGCAGAATGTATCAACAATTTTAGATCCAGATTTTCAATTTCATATCCAAACAAAACCGCATCAGAGATATCTTCTTCCAAGAACAAGTTCAACCGATTTGAACACACAAGCAACCCGAATTTTAATTCTGCAATCAAAGTTCCTGATTCAGGGACCAGCTTACATGTATGCCGAAACGCAACCTTTGGATGCCGGTGGTCGTCCGTGGCGGGAAACAAATCCGGTCAAGAACAAAGCAGCGGCAAATCTGATAACAGGTAGCGGCGCCGAGGACGGCACCTCCGTGAAGGGGGAGCAGATGCTCGCGATGCCCTGGGTTGATGGAGTGGCAGCAGCGACCGGCACCGGAGATCCTCGAAGGTGTAGTGGAGGGTTCCGGCGCGTTTCTCCGATCTTGGTAAGACCAGCTTCACTCTTTGCGGCAGTCTTCCCTTGGAATCTCGAAGAGGAGGATCGAACGACGAAGAAGTAGGTGGCGGTGACATTTCTAGGAAATTGCGATGGAGCACGAGACATCGACGGGTTCCTGCAGCTACCAGTGGATTCTGCAACGGACGGTGCGAACGGAACTGAGGGAAGGTGGGGAAGGAGCCACTGGAGTCAGACGGTGGTAAGGGAAGAGAAGGGAGTGGGGGTGCAGGTGGAGGGGGGAAGGGTTTGTTTTTAGTTTTTAATATTATTTTTATTATTTATATTAATTGTTAATTAAGGGTAATTTGGTAAAAAAATAAAATTAAAGTAGAAAAGGACGATTTTATAACATTTTGTAACATTGAGGATGATTTTAATAACAAAAAAAGGTCGGCGACGATTTTGATTTTTGCCTCAGACCTTAGGACGAAAACAGTACTTAACCCTTTTGAGTTATTAACTTATTATCTCCTACATATAAATCTTTCTTTTTGAGTCTCGAAAAAACAAGAAGAACCCAAGTCATATGGTGAGGAAGCAATTAAGGATCCTTATTGGCAAAGTGCTATTAATGATGAATTATGTGCTCTAAAGAGGAATAAGATTTGGTTACTTACCACCTGACCACCTGGAAGGATATTTAGTCTCAATCTCAAGATTAATGGCACTACTGAGTGAAACAAAGCTAGGTTGGTTCGCTCAAACAGCCGAGCTAAATTACTTTTGAGACATTCAGTCCAGTTGTGAAAATGACAACACTGAAGATTGTCTATCTTGGCAGCAACTGTTATGTAGAATTGGTCTATTCACCATCTGGATTTTAACACTGCCTTCTTAGGTAGAGATCTATCAGGATTCAGGAGCTATGTTCATCAAAGTCCCACAAGGATTAGAAGTCTTGAATCCAAGTCTGGTGTGTAGATCAAATAGGTCACTCTATATATGGCCTCAAACGAGTCAGTAAACAGTAAAATACTATATTGAGATCTGTTTTAGTATCAATATACAGTGCAACTATCAAGATTTTCAGGAACAACTCTTGCATCAACTTCTGATTATCAAAGATTGATAGGAAAGTTACTTTATATACTTCACCAACACTAGACCAAAAATTAGCTATGCAGTACTGAAGTTAAGCCAATTTTTGGACTCTGCAATTGATGAACACTTTCAAGCAGAATTGGTGGTATTGTGATATCTAAAAGGTGAGTCAGCTTTGCAATCGTTTAGGAGGTAGATTTCAGGATAATGCTTCTTAGGGACTTCAATTGTGACTTGAAAGAGTAAAAGGTGGAATTGATGGATTATACATGGTCCCAACGTGAAAGGTGGTGTGGCTTGAGCTAATTGGCAAAGGAACTTATTTACTTGTTTTAACTAAGTTTGTTTGTTAAGTTAATTATTATTAGGATTCATTGTAACTAATTTATTGTATATTAGTTTGGAGCATCTATGAAAGTGTGATTCATCATTATCATTCAATGAAGTAAACCTAGATGTACATCAATACATAGTTCAAACCTCAAGTAATTGAGATAATATTAATCTAACTTGTAGATCATATATTAGATATGTTATTGTATACAAAAGAAAGGGACTACTCTAACAAATGAAATAATTTTAGTGCGTAGTAATTGATTCTGGAGTACATTATTCAGGCATTATAATTATTTTACACCTATGTTATTTGATGAAAATTATTTTAAAAAATGTCTGCTGTGAGTTTTGTTGAATAAGCTTGCCAAGGAACACTTGTTTAAAAAATTTATTCAAGCGCGGATCAATGTCTAAATCGGACTACCACATGTAATTTCATTTAAAGCTCGTCCAGAACAAGCGGACAGTCAATGAGTTATAGCTCAAACGACATAATCTCTTCATCCTCACCTATAGATGTTGTCGGATACCAAAGTCTTCCCTCTCAAACATGTGCCAAAACAATTATACCAACTCAAGTAAATCTTGAAATGGAAAACAAGGTTTTATGCCAACATATAGCTAGTAACCAGCATGATGAAAATCGATAATCGCACACTTGAAACCTTTTTTAAAAGTGAATAGTTTTTCTTTGAAGTCTTCAATAGCCTTCAATTCTCTTTGCCAACCATAATACGAGAAGCTCATCCTCTTTAGTACTAAAGCATTTTCCACAATAAATTTAGCCAAACAAAGCTCATGCTCACTTCCATGAATTCTTCCAAATTTCACCACTTCTAGGGTGGACACCAAGCATTTGGGCACGGCAGCAGAATTCAATATCTCTTTCTCAAACATAGATATTCCCTGATTAATTAACAATGATCAATCATTTTTTTTTTAATCATTTCAAATATCTAGCTAAAAATAGCACAATGCATATCGTAAATTGGAAAGGGTTAGAAAAATAAAAAATAAAAATTCTGGTTAAATGAAATCTGAAATATTGGTAGCTCGAAATAAGGGGCACACTAATAAATAAATAAATAAATAATGATATATTCTTCTAATAATTATATTGTAATTTTTTAATACGAAATATTTAAGTATTTTTTATTTTTTTAATAAATTAAATACAAATTAATATTATTTTTTTGTTTAAAGTTAAGAGATGATTCAAATATTTAAAAGTATGTAATATTACTTTTTAGTTTTAAATCTTACACCTTAAATTATAAATACTAACCTTTAAAATTAGCTAATATTGACTAACCTAATCTTCCATACTTTTTTTTTTAATTATAAAAAAATTTATTTTTGTAATTAAATTCAATAAAATTTCTTTTTTTATGTTTCTCTTCCTTCTCCTCTTTCAACAACAAATATTTCTCAATCCTTAAGTTTAAGTTATTGAATCAACTTAATTAGTTTGAGTTAGTTATCAAAATACTTTGTCACTTAGTATTACCATTGTTATAATACACTTATAATCATTGCAATAACAATCCCTTACTAACAGCATTTCTGCTAATTTCTGCCAACTCTTATTTATAATTGTGTTTAATGGGAGTGTTTTTGTGGATGTGTCTAATAAAAATGTTGGTTGTATTTAATAGAAGTGTCTTTATAGATATATATATTTTTTAGATGTATTTCTTTATATAAATATTTAAAATATAATAATTAATTATTGTTAGCAATAAATTGAAAAATAATATGTTGGTACCCTATACTTTTCCTTACAATAAATGGTGACTTATAAACCTCTTGTGATCACTAACCTTAAATTCAAGGGTCCTGATAACTGGGGACATCTGAAGTAAGCCTAACAGAGTTTCACCATTAACCAAGTCAAGCTCAAGATGGGTCAACATTTTCATCCATGGCAAAGTAGTCAAAGAAACTTTGCATTCTGCCAGAACCTGCATAACTTCAAATGAAACTTCTTTGCAAATATAAAAGATTTTTGTACAAATATATAGATATAGCAAATGTTTCGCATGTGTCCAAAAATCTTGAATTATACAATATATCTATTATCAATAACAAAGGATATATGAGAGAAATTTTGTATATAATTTTTTTTTAAATGTTCTTTATTATATATAACTTATAATAAATATGTTAATTTCGAGAATTAAACTCATTTAACTTTTTTATTTTAGTATAACAATTATTATTCACGTCTAATTTATAAACAAGTGAATTAATAAAGTAGTATCTATTAGCAAACTAGGATTATAAAAAAACATTTTAAGTGTATCGGAGAGTACCATCAATACTCCCGTACACTTGAAATGTTCCCAGGATTATAAGTTATTTATATATATACGTGTATTATTGAAAAAAAAAAAAACTAAGTTAACAATTCTAACGGTTATTATATAAAAAAAAATAATAATAAAATTGTTACCTGTGTGCCCACAAGGTTGAGGCATTTTACTTGAGTGAATTGTTTAAAAAGTTTAGAAATACGAATCTGTGTTTCTTGTAGAGTCACATTTTGAGGTCTCCGTAAAATGATATTTGCAGTAGCACCTTGGGCTGATGATGGATCACCAAAAACAAGATCTTCTAACATATAACCACGCCATGTGAATTCGGTTAGACGCGAAGAACAAATCTTGATCATAGCAGCAAAATTATTAAGCGACTCCTCGCCAGATACAGCTCTGCTGCTGCTGCTGTGTTTAACGGAAAACCTTTCAAGCAAAGGTACTTCGAAAGTCACACATTTTACCCTTAGCCAGTAGCAATTTTTTGTCTTCAGCTCTTTGAGCACAGGGCAACTAAGTCTCACATCTTTCAAGTGATAAGTAAATATAATTCCAGACAGGTCCAAGAATTTTAGGTTGCTGAAACGGAAATGACCATATGACGGCGTCGGAATTCGAATAGCACAACGACTCATTTTCAAGACCAATTCTTCGATATAATGTTCGTTTTTCATAAAGAGACAATGAGAAGAAAGAGCTGATAAGTTAAGATCATGATCTAAACGAAGATCAAGTTTCTTGACACGTCTACTCAAGATATTTGCCATCCATGTGTTCACAACGGATGGGTCGTATTTGTTGGAAATAGCAAGAATCAAACTCTGGACACTTGAACTTTCAATGAGGAGGAGAGATCTGTTCATGAAGTCTATAAAGTGTTGTTTTCCTGTCTTCTTCTTGCCGTGATAGAAAATGTGCTCATCCAATTCTAGCTTGGTGACACATGTCCAGCGGCCTATCCATGTCTTGGATAACACGCTTGTACGGACAGCGTCTCTGATGGGGAGACAAGAGAGTATTTGGCTTATGATTTGTTCGGGTAGGTTGCTCATTATGTCTTTGCCTTCGTCTGACTTTTGCCTTTTGCGATCCATGTGTTTGTATCAAGTCCGATCCGGTCCCTACAAATACATACTTTGTAACATTAGATACTAATAAGTAATAATATATATAAATCTATGTGGTAGCAAGTTGAGGAAATTGATAAACACTCATCACTACTATCCAATCGATCCTACCTCTAATTGCGTACGCAGAAATCTTAATTCATAATGCCTTGAGGCACAACATCGTGGCTTTATGTTACTTATATACTATTAGATGTGAGAATGATAGAGATTGAGGGATGTCTAGAGGCACAAAGCAGGAGTTTCTGATCTTCTAATTAAGTTGGACTATTATAGGATATTATTAGGATGGTTTAGTAATGTTAGGGATTCTAGATAGTCACACGATCATAAATTTTCATATTTGTCGCTAAAAATATCATTATTATTTGGCGTTAATAATTAATCCCTTAAATGAAACTAAATTTTCACAGTCATATTGAAATTCCTGATGTGCCTAATTTGACTTTGGAAATTTCAATTGTAGTATGATCGTTTTTAAGATTGGACTTTGGATACTATAGTAATTTTTCGACTCATTTTCAACCGTAACTTTACAAGTAGAGTGATGAGTTAGCATTCTCTTATCACTGTCATTTGCTTTTGGCACCCCATTAAAGTGACTTTATTTGCAACATTTTCTATGAATTCTAAAAGACAAATAACGTCGTTTCACTGTAGTACAATGTGGTAAGATAGTACCAGCTCATTCCATTTAAATTTAGCTCCCAAATCAGTTATTATGTATTTGTGTAAAAATATAAATATAATTTAATTTATTTTTAATATGTATTTTATATATATATATAATAATTAATTTTAATAATTAATTTTAATATATATCTAATATAATTAATTTTTATTTAATCATATTTATAATATCATATAAAATAACATAT
>NC_029792.2:43784144-43784367 GCF_000816755.2 Arachis ipaensis
CAGATAATGACATTTAATTAAGTTATTTTGTCATGTGTCATGTCAATACTAAATTTAATTAGTTTTTAAAAATGTAAAGAAAAATCTATTTATATAGTCGCATATATAATATCTTCTTCATCTATGATCTATGTAAAACCAGCTTAAGATCAATCTCACCTGTTTTTAATAATATAGAGAAAAACATATATTGTCATAGCTGAATTAATTTATAATATCACAG
>NC_029792.2:43784419-43787228 GCF_000816755.2 Arachis ipaensis
TTTATTAAATTATATTCAAATATTTTATGTATTTTTTTTAAATAAAAAACTCAATACAACAAAGTGGAGTATTAATGAAAAAGTACTAGACAGATAAAATAAATTAATTCTTAATTACCTTCGACAATGTCATCAACTACAACCTAAAAGATTAAATATCTCCACTCTTTGTAACTCCTAATCGACCTGTTGACTACTTTCGCAACACCTATTTCTTGATTTCTGAAAATTTTATCATTCTTTTCCAACCAAGTACTCTAAATGATAACAATAAAACCAAACTCACCAACATTCTATCAATTTGACTACACGATTGACCCCTGAACCACGTAAACTTACGGTCATTCAGTTCTATATTCACCAATTCTATATCATGTATCCATGTTCTAAAGTCTTTTGCTGTTGCTGTTAACACACTAGCGCATTTCCTTTCTTCCAACTGCACAACCTCATTGAAGTCACCCATGTAACAAAGAAGAACCTGACATATTCCCGATAAAAAAACTCAACTCTTCCCACATAGCAAGCTTCTCCTCCCTTGTATGGGCACTATACACCAAGCAAACTGCACAATGAAAATTATTGTTTGTTAATTCTCCTTCTATACACAACCAGTTATCTCCTTTGTAACAATTACTCAACATGAATGTCATATCATCCCACATTATTAATAAACCTCCAAAAACACCGTTCGATCCCAGAAATTCCCAATCCACTGCATCATTACCCCAAAATTGCACTATATCAAACTTACTAATCACCTCCTTCTTTATCTCTATCAATCCTAACATATTCACATTATTTTTACACTTAAATTTTTTACCATTCTCCACTTTTCAACACCCGTAAACCCCTCACATTCCACAAACTAAAATCATTTAAAAACTTTATTACACACCTTATTTCGATATTTGGGGCGACTCCTTCTTGCTTTCTCTTTCTATTTTACTTGCCTTCTTTTTTGTGCCAATACTTCATTCTGAGTTTGCAGAATAGCCATAAGATCCTCATCCTCGTCATATAAAACAGCTCCTGATTCGACCACAGCTCCTGCAGCTCTGTTTTTAGCCATATCTTTATCCCAACTTCTTTCATGCTCATCTTGATTAGTTTTACCGTCTGCATCCTGCTCTGAGTGTCCCGAATCTTCTAAGTTCCTTATAGCCCTTTCATCCTCCAACCCAGTTTTCTCCACCACTGTATTCAATACCAAATTAACCCCTTCTTTTCATTTATCCCCATATTCCTAAGTCTCTGTTCTTTCAGAGATTGCTTCGTTACTGATTATTTGAGATCCCATAGATTCTGCACTCACCATAATTGTCGGATACACCTAAGAATTATCCGTTTGCGTTTTCAAAAAACCCCCATACCACTCATCCAAATTCTCAACAACAGTTACCTTTCTATCCTTGTCATGCTCTGTCTCCCGTAGCCCCTATGACATCATTACGCCGCATCCCATCCCAACTCCAACAGTTCCTTCTGAGCTTCTAGTTCTTCACTTCCATGGTGTTCCAAGACAACTCTCCCTTTCTCTTTCATCTCAATATCATTTTCTTTACTTCTTTCCTGTTTTTTATCAGGAAACTCCCTGGCATCTTCATCATGCATAGTGGTTTTTTCTCGGACATCAATCCTTCTCCTATACTTAGCCTCACCCACAAAGATCTCTTTACTCCTTAATCGTATTCCATTCATCTCCTTGATGGCATTTAATGCCCCTCCTTTTGTAGTATACCTGATGAAAGCAAACAGATGGATCTGGCCATACCTCTCTTTACGTGCAAATAGATGTCATTTATCCTTCCTATCCACTTGAACATATGAAACAATTCATTCTTCGAAACATTGTCTGGTAAATTATCTACAAAAATTGGGAATGATTTACTCTCTAATCGGAGATACGCTTTTCAGTTCCAAACCTGTAGGTCTTTCTCAACATGGGGTTGCCTAGCTTTACATCCGCTTGCATTAGATATAGACGGAGTATGTACTCTCATATTGCGAAACAAGAGTCTCGAGAAAAAAGTTGTGATCGGTGAGAACGAACAGGAATTAGAAACTTGGAGCACGCCTACAAGAGAAACAAGGAAGCTCCTGAGTGCGACAGATGACCGCAGTATCCTACTCCTTCCGGCGACAGTGGATGACTAAGGTTTAAAGTACTATATATATTTTATGTGTATTTATTGTACAAACTTTATTTTAAAAAATTATATAAAAGAAGAGACTAAAGTATTATATAATGAGCTAATAAAACATAAATTTTTAAATTTTCTATGAATATATAATACTAAACTTATTTTGTTACATTTATAATAGAATAATTTACACTAATAAAATAAATGGAGTTTAAAATTATGTATTTCTATATTAAAATTAGTTACATATTTTATTTTAAATATTTTTATATAAATCGAATCAAGTTGATTTGATTTATCATGTATATGTTGTATCAGTAATAGTAAATTAAATACAACATATACACTGTAAATCGAATTAGTTTGATTCGATTTACTACTGATATTTTTTACTTTTAAGTTCATTAACTTTAAAATATAAATATCAATAAAAAATACCCTTTATTTGGATTCAAATAAAATATTAAAAAGATCAAATCAAATAAGAATAGAAATCTAACTTTAATGTTTTAGTTCAAATTTCAAAAAAAATTTACATTTTTACAAACTTATGAATTTAAAATGGAACAACAAAAAATTTATAAAAACTCATTAAAAATCATTATTTGACTCATTAGCATCTAAAGAATCATTACCAAGACTTTTGATATTGAAAAATTTATTCT
>NC_029792.2:43787324-43798218 GCF_000816755.2 Arachis ipaensis
GTTATATAATATAAAAAAAATTAACTATATTTATATAATATGTAATTTAAAAAATAATTAAATATTATATCAGAGGTTACTCATAAAAAAGGTCTACAATCAAGAGGTTACTCAGAGGTGTATCAATTTTAGGAAAAGTCTTTATAAACCTTCTATAAAAACCTACATGTCCTAAGAAACTCTAAATTGCCTTTACATTAGTGGGTGGTGGTAATTTTTCAATTACCTCCACCTTAGCTTTATCAACATCTATTCCTTTACTTGAGATCCAATGCCCAAGAACAATACCTTCAGTCATCATAAAATGACATTTTTTCCAATTCAAAATAAGGTTTATTTCTTGGCACCGCTTCAAAACTAAGAAAAGATGTCGTCTCAGACAAGAATCAAAAGAATTACCAAATATAGAAAAAAAATCATCCATAAATACCTTAATAAACTTTTCAACCATGTAAAAAAATATGAAAAGCATACACCTTTAAAAAGTTGTTGGGGCATTGCACAATCCAAACGGCATCATTCGGTAAGCAAATACACCAAAAGGACAAGTGAATGTCGTCTTCTCCTGATCTTGAGGGTCCACTACAATCTGATTATATCTAGAATAACCATCTAGAAAATAATAAAATGTATGTCCAGAACTTCTCAAGCATCTGATCAATAAAAGGTAAGGAGAAGTGGTCCTTCCTAGTTGCAGTGTTGAGCCTCCTGTAGTCAATTCACATACGCCACCTGGTGATGGTTCGTGTAGGAATCAGGTCATTCTTCTCATTCTTGACCACTGTCACGCCTCCCTTCTTGGGAACAACTTGCACAGGACTCTACCATAAACTGTCAGAAATTGGGTAAATTATCCTGGCTTCTCAAAGTTTCATAACCTCTTTCTGAACCACCTCTTTCATAGTTAGATTTAACCGCCTTTGTGGTTGCACTATGAGTTTAGCATCCTCCTCAAGTAAAATCTTGCGCATACACATAGCTGGACTTATCCCTTTCAAGTCACCAATAGTCCACCCAAGAGCTATTTTGTGGCTTCTAAGCACCTGTGTTAATGCCTCCTCTTCATCATGACTCAGAGATGAGCTAATAATCACTGGGTAGGAATCCTGCTCGCCTAGAAAAATATACTTAAGAGAGGGAGGCAAGGGCTTCAACTCAAGCTTAGGTGGCCCTTCTTCCTTAGTATGCATGTTTGGTTCCCCCTTTTGTGGTGGTGAATCATCAATCTCTAGCAAACCATCCTCTGAAGGGCGTTCCAAAATACTATCAAGCTCTTCCGCTTCAAGAACCTCTTGAATCAATGGCTCAATTAAATCAATTCTCATGCATCCCTCAGAATCACTAGGATGTTGCAAGGCCTCAAGCACATTAAGAACAACCTCTTCATCATTGACTCTCAGAGTCAACTCATCTTTTTGCACATCAATAAGGACTCTCCCTGTAGCTAGAAAATGTCTTCCCAAAATAATGGAAGCATTCTCTTCTTCCAATCACTAGGATGTTGCAAGGCCTCAAGCACATTAAGAACAACCTCTTCATCATTGACTCTCAGAGTCAACTCATCTTTTTGCACATCAATAAGGACTCTCCCTGTAGCTAGAAAATGTCTTCCCAAAATAATGGAAGCATTCACATCTTCTTCCATATCCAGTATTACAAAATCAGCAGGAAAAATAAAGGGTCCTACTTTTACTAGTAAATTTTCAACAACTCCAAGAGAAAATTTAATGAAACGATAAGCAAGTTGAAGAGAAATTCTAGTGGATTTTACCTCATCAATTTGGAGCTTTCTCATCAAAGAAAGTGGCATGAGATTGATACTTGCTCTAAGATCACATAAAGCCCTCTGAATAGTAATATCTCCAATGGTGCAAGGAATTAAAAAGCTTCCCAGATCTTGCATCTTCTCAGGGAGATCCTACTGGATAATTATATTGCATTCCTTGGTGAGCACCACGGTTTCACTCTCTTTCCAATTTCTCTTATTGGTCAAAAATTCCTTCATGAATTTAGCATAGAGAGGTATTTACTCCAAAGCCTCTATAAAAGGAATGTTGATCTGCAGCTTCCTAAAGACCTCTAAGAATCTTGAAAATTGCTTATCTTTGGATGCCTTCTGAAACCTCTGAGGATATGAGATATTTGGCTTGTATTCAGGCATTGGAGACTTCACTTTGTATTGCTTAACATCAACCGGAAAGGGTTGTTCGGATGTCATGGGCGTGATCTACCTTGTCCTGAGCCTCCTTCGGAGCTTCTTTTTCAACCGGCTACTTACTAACCTGTTCTTCTGTACATGCTACCTTACCACTTCTTAGATGTATGGCGTTGTACTCTTCCCTTGGGTTGGGTACTGTATCACTGTGAAAGGTGTGAGTAGGCCTCTTAGCTACTTGCTTGCTTAACTGACCCATTTGAACCTTCAAGTTTCTAATTAAAGCTCTGATTTCCTGCATGAAATTATTAGTGTTCCTAGAGAGTTCTGTAACTAAAGATTCCAAGTCAGAAGGTTTCTGAGAAGGAGGGAGCGCATGGTATTATTGAGAGGACTGAAACTGACGGTTGTTGTTCTTGAAATTATTCTGATTGAAATTACCCTGAGGAGAGTTGTTGTTGTTGAAATTTGGTTGCCTCTGTGGTTGATTTCCCCATCCAAAATTTGGGCGATTCCTCCACCCCAGATTGTAAGTCTTAAAAAAAGGGTCATTATTGATGGGTCTAGAGGAATTACCCATATAATTAACCTGTTTAGAGGGAAATTGACCATAATCAAAATTCTCACATTGAGGAAATCCGCCACTCATGTCATAAGAAGTATCTTGGATATTAATAGCTAAAACTTGTAATCCACCCAAGTGTTGAGTAATGGCATTTATCTATTGAGACATGGCTTTATTCTGAGCAAGAATAGTATCCAAAACATCTAGTTCCATGACTCCCTTCTTCATGGCGGGTCTCTCAGAAGAGTATAAATACTAGTTGTTAGCAACCATCTCAATCAACTCTAGAGCCTCTTTAGTGGTTTTCTTCATGTGAAGAGATCCTCCAGTAGAATTATCCAAAGAAGTCTTGGTGGCCTAAATAATCCAATAATAAAATATTTGCAATTGTATCCAATCTGGAAACATGTTGGGAGGGCACTTTTCTAAGCATAACCTTGTACCTCTCCCAAGCTTCAAAGAGATATTCACCCTCTTGTTGCCTGAAGGTCTGAACATCGGCCCTTAGCTTGGTCAGCTTCTAAGGTGGAAAGAATTTAGTCAAGAATCTGCTGACCACATTGTCCCATCTATCTAGGCTCTCCTTGGGTTGTGTATCAAGCTACTGCTTGGCTCGGTCCTGTATAGCAAACGAAAAGAGAAACAATCGATAAACATCAGGATGGACTCCATTAGTCTTGATTGTATCACAAATCTATAGAAAATTAGAGATGAACAAGTTTGGGTCTTCCTGCGAGAATCCATGAAACTGACAGTTTTGTTGCACTAAAGTGATGAGTTGAGGCTTCAACTCAAAATTATTATCATTAACAGGGGGTACAACAATGCTACTACCATAGAAAATGAGATTTGGAGTAATGTATGAGCCAAGAGTTCTCCTAGGTTGTTTGGGAGCATTAGGAGCAACAACGTTGTTGTTGTTAGGCTCCATAGTGATTTTTTCAACTTCTTTGTCAGAATCATCCTTGAGACTTTCAGCAGCTCTATAAGCTCTACCCTGCTGTTGGTATCTTCTAACAGTCCTTTCAATCTCAGGATCGAAATTAAAAAGAGGTCCCTTGTCCCTGTCCTTACTCAAACAAACAGAGAACAAAAAAAAGTAGAAATCTCTACATTAGAGTGAAGAGAATTTTCAGTGAGGTAAATCGGATAAAAGAAATAAAATAAAATAAAATGAATAAAAGAAGAAGAAATTTTTGAAAATAAAGAAAGATACTAAAGCAAAAAAATCAAAACTAAGAAGGGGGAATAAGAAAATAAAATGAGTAAAACTAAAGAAAAATAGCAAAGGAAATTTTGAAAATTAAGGCAGAAAAATAAGCAAAATTAAATTAAGAAAAAGTCCAATCTAGCTCATCAAATAACAAGTAGTTGTTAATCACAGATAATTTCTGGCAACGGCGCCAAAAACTTGATGCGGATTTTGAATACCACAAACTAACCGGCAAGTGCACCGGATCGTACCAAGTAATAGCTCAGGTGAGTGAGTGTCGATCCCATGAGAATTAATGGATTAAGCAACAATAGTTGAGTGATTAGGCTAGTTAGACAAGCTAAAATGAGAGGTTTCAAGTTCAAATAGCATAAAGTAGTAAATCAGAGAGTGCAAGAAAGCAAACAGTGAATGGTTAGTGAAAATAATATGAGAAAATAGTTAAGGCTTTTGAGATGTTTAAATTTCCGGATTAATAATTCTTATCAACTACTTTAATCATGCAAAGATTCAATTCATGGCAAAACTTAAGTGATCAAACCCTAATTCCTTAGTAATTTAATCTCCTTTAACTCAATCAACCGTCAATTCCTTGGTCGCTTAATTTAAATTAGAAGATTAAGTCCACTTCTAGTTTATGAGCCACACAAACCCTAATTACCCAAAATTGAGGCGATTATATGTCACATATCGCGTTAAATTCATATAATCAGAGAGTTGTGAGGAATTGATTTCTTGCTGTAATTCTAATGATATAACTTTTCCAAGATTCAACAAGAATTCAAATAGAACAAGAGTTATCTTCCAATATACTCTAATTCCTAGGATGAAGAATGAAACTAATCCTTGAAGTTAAATCAGTGCACTGATTAAGAGTAGAATGACAATAGTAATAATCCATTAAAATAAACAGAGCTCCTAACCTTAACAATGGAGATTTAGTTGCTCATGACTCAAAGAAAAATCCTAGAGTAAAAAGTATAAAAGTGCAGAATGAGCTAGAAGAGAAGAGAGCCCAAAGGCCTGAATCTTTTCTCCTTTTATATCTAATCCTAATTAATACAAAATGAAAATTCTAAAAACTAATAATATTCTTAATTCACGGGCCTAGCGTTTAGCGCCACCTTCACAAAATGCTTTTCCCGGTTTACAAGGCACCTGGCGCAAAACGCCGGATAGTGGCGTTTAGCGCCACCTTCATAGCATCATTGTACAAATTACGAGGCCCTCGGTGCTAAACGCCGAGTCGGGCGTTTAGCGCCATCTTCACAAAATGTTGGCACAAATTTTGAGGCTTGCGGCGCTAAATGCCAGGTAGTGGCATTTAGTGCCTGCTTGACAACAACCATTTTTTCTCTCTTTTCTTCTGCACGAATTCTGTCAAACTCACCCGAATTTTATTTGTAATTAACAAATTAGCAATACAACTCAAAGTAGCATTCATGATGGTCTAAAACACCAAAATCTCATAAAAGCCCAACAAATCCACATCGAATTTACTATGAAAGGATAGGAAAGATGCTCACGCATCACACACACATCAAAGATGCGAAATCAACGCAACTAAGTAACAGTTGGCAATTCAAATTCAAGTCAATGCTATTCAACTAAATTTCAGCAATTGTTCAACAAAATAAAAATTCTTTTAACATCAATTCACATAAATTCAGCATGTTTAACACATAATCAACAGCATTAACCATAAATTAAGTCAGTTTCCAACACTTTCAGCAATATAACACAAACTAATAATCCTAAAAATAACCTAGCTTAACCACCTAAAATCTACTAAAATCAGAAAATTATCTCTAACTAAATTAACTAACTAAAATTAGACTAATAAAAGAACCTAACCAAAACAGAATTTGAAGAAGAAAGAAAAACAGAGGTTGAAGAAACCTGGAATGCGGAACAAGCTAAGGAGAGAACAAAGAAGAAGTAAAGATGCAGCGGCACTATGATGTTACCGGAGCTAGAGGTGGCGAAAGGGTGGTCACCATATGCTGGGGAACTCGGCAGAAAACTGGGACATGGGCTTCCTTGTTCTGCTGTGCTGAAGGTTGGACTCGCGACGAAGCAGGTTAGCGGCGGCGCGATGATGGTGGGGGCAACAATGGATTGACGGCAACGGAGAGGGGGCTGTGATGGTGGTGGTATCGACGGCGGTGATGGAGAGAGTGGAACAAGTGAGAGAAGGGGTGAAATTCGAATGAGGGGAAGAAGGTTCACGCTTTTAATTTACATCTCAGTTACCGTCGGATTTATCGTTAGAAAAGTCCGACGGTAAACCATTGTGGGTCACCAAAAGGCATCATTTCACTAAGTTGGGTTAAATCTGACGGTAAATCCGACACTAAAAGACGCGCTAATATATTTTTGTTTTCCTTCAAATATTACCGGCAAAGTTATTGTCGGAAACTTAAATCCGACGGTAATTATATAACCTTATGAATTCGACATTGTTATTGACGGTAAATCTACCACTATTATGCAACGCTAAATTTGACAGTACTCAACGTTTTTCTTGTAGTGTTATGAATATCAATATCACTCAAAAACAGAGACGGACCTAAAAGGGGTGAGTAGTAGCCTCTGCCCCCCTAAAATTTTAAAAAACTATACTTATATATGAGATATGTGTTTAAAAAATAAAAAAATCCCTCCATATTAAAATTTCTGGGTTCATCCTGCTCATAAAGCATTAAGCAAATTGTACTTTTAATTTTCAATGCAAATTTTATTCTATTTAGTTTATTTATTTTACGTTGCATAAAATGTATAAGATAACTGTGAGTCTTATCTTAAAATAAGTTTTATTGATTAGATGTATTTTATATTTGAAAAAGTTAGATGAAAGGACTGAAGTCTTCAAAACTAAAGTAATAATACAATTCATCCTCTAAATTTTGACTGATTGAAATTGTCCCGAAATTTTTAAAATGTTTAATTGATAGTTTGATACCCTAAAGTTATTGAATGCAGAAACATAAAAATTATGTTCTATTTTCTTCCAATATTTGATGTGTTTTACTTTAATTTACTTCTCAGTAGAAAATAATTTCAGAAGGAAAATTAGCAATATATATATATATTTTAATCTTCTCTGTTAACTTCATGTAATCAAATTGAATATTTCAAATTTTTGTATATATAAATTGAAGTATACCTTATTTTTAATCCAATAGCCACTAATTTTAATTTATATCCAATAGTCACTAATATTTATAAAAAAATAAAATACTTGATGTTAGATACAAAATTATCGCTTCTCATTTAAAGATTTCACACTTTATTTTATTTTTTTATTATAAATAAATCTTAATTTTTAAATTTTAAAATTAAAATAAAAAATTAATTAAATTAGTTTATATTATTATAATTGATTCTTTAATTATTTTTTCTTTTTTTTTTCAATAAACATTAAGTACCCAACAATAAGAGAAAGAGATACGGATACCCAAAGAAGAAAATCAACGAAGAGATAAGTATAAACTCCATAACATAAGAAAGACTTGCATATAATACGTCACTCTTAATCTAGTTGCACAAGTTGAAGAGCCAGTTGTTAGTGAGCATGCAATATTTCCGTACCCTCAAATAATGGTATGCTCATCATTCAAGAATCAAATTCATAGAAGTACATTAGACCACAGATAATATCATTGACTTATGAGCTGGAGCGACATAACCATGTGTGGAATTCTAGCTGTAATTTTAAGCCTCCCTTCTGTTTCCCTCTTCACTCTAATTTCCACAAATAAAGATTCTTCAATATTAACTTTTTTTTTTTTTTATCTTTTAGAAATTGCATTATTCTAAAATTAAAAACTATTTACTCGAATTATCATTATTAACTATAAGTTCAATAGTTATACAAAAAGTATGCCCGATTTTCATTTCACACTAAAGGCCCTATAAATATCTCAAAAACGGTTTTACCTTCTTTGTCCCACACTCTTTGAGCTGCTAACATGGCTTATTTATTCCTCTTCTCCGTGAACTTATTATAGGCCACTTACTCAATATGGACACGGAATTGTACCACATTTTACAATTTCTTTTTCTTCTTTTTTCTCTTCATTGTTATGTTCAAGTCACTACTCAAAATGCTTCACTTCCAAACACTTTGGAATTGCAACACCATCCTTGTTCCATTGACTGGCCTTACATATGAGTGAAACCTTTCAAATGTGCTCTCAAGTCCAAAACATTCATATCGATGCTTTATACTTTCATCAATTTGTTCAAAAAGTTTGGCGAAGATGTTTGGGTCTTGAGAGTACATGTGAAATGTTACTCTTGAATATTAAGCCCAATACATGGAATCAAGTTGGAGACCAATTCTGTGTTTGGAAGATAAAGATTTGGTGAAAGAGAAAAGAAGCATTAAAGGAAAATATGGTGCTTTGTTCTGGGGTGTGTATGTGGCTTATAATAGTTGATTGAGAAAGCAGGATTGGTGATTTTTGGTAAAATAATCCCAACAAAGTTCATCAGTGACTATAAGAATTTGAATCAGAGTAGTCCTTATCAATTTAAAGGTAACAATCTGCTCAAGCTATTTTATCTTATTTTGTTTCTTGTTTTCTATTATTCTTGTTTGTTCAAAAAGAATTTTGGTGATTATATGTTTCCCCATTTTATTGATCCTATTAGAATATACTTCCTGTGTAGTTCATATATACTTCTGATTCAAAAATTATTATGCCTTGCAATAACAGGGAACACCAATGTTAATGTTAATGTCATTTTTTTATTGAATTGCTGGAGAAAATATAAGCATAGTTGTTCAGTTTCTTGCACTCTTAATTCTAAGAATTGGATTATTTTTCTTTGGATGGTTGTTTACTTCGTCCTAAATATAATGCTGCATAGTCAAGCACTCCTGCCACATAAAATAGGCCCCAGATTTAGAATTAAAGAATCACAGATTATAATTTTGAAACACTACAGTATTATATTTTTGGTATAAATATGGAGTAATCTACAACCAACAAAATATACTTTACATGACTATAATATTACAAACACTATAATTAGAAGTCATAAAACTGAATTAGGATTTACATCAGAACTAATATGTAACACTGTAACCACGAATTCAAGTCGTAGAAATGAAATCTGTAAGTGTTGTCTGCCTCATGTTAGGCTGCCTACATTACAACACTTTTTGGGTATCGATGCTTCCCTTTTTTTTATAGAGCGATTAGTATTGTTAGAGTAACTCAACTCTAAAAGCTAGCTATTGAGGTGAACGATGTCTAATTTCTTGTAATAAAAGCTTCCCGCCCAGACTTTATATCTGAACAATTTTGGACTCTAACAAGTAACACTAGTATAAGAGGAAAGTAGGATACAACATAGAAGAGACACAAATTGTACATTTTTATAGCCATGGGCTACGGCACAAACATTACTCCAGAAAGGGTGGTTCCTGAACATGTTGACTGAGTTTAAGTTATCCATTGTATTATATATCTAGAAAAAGCATAGAACTGGACGTTGCATTTATTATTATTGCTTTTTTTTTTTTGTCTGAGATAAAGCAAGAGTTTCTAGACTTGCAATGAGTGAAACAAGTGTGTTAAGAGTTGAGTAATTGTGGAGTAAGTTCAACAAGGCTTCATTAGTAGGATTTAGGAGCTACGCCAGGAAAAACTGTTCCAATTCAGTGAGTCAAATTTTCTTTCCCATTTTTGTATGCAAGAAAGCAGCTATAGCCAAGAAAGTTTTGTATCAGAAACTAGCAAGATTGATCATTTTTTAAATCATTTTTAATATAATAACAATTGTTTTAATAGTATTTATATTTTGGACAGTTTAAACGATTTTCAAGTTCAATTACGCCAGATATCTTAAGAAACCAATCGTACCTTGTAAAACAATTAAACAAAAATTCCGGTCTTTCTGCTTCCTGGATTTGACTGAGAAGCTTATGAGCTTGAAATGTAAATTTCTCTATTGTTTTCTTCATGTATTCAGTATTCATCAATAACAATCACAACCAAAAGCACTATGAATCCATGACAGATTCAAAAGAACGATTTATAAGTTTTAACTAGAGTGAGGTCTGCACAATGTGTTAGGTGGTAAATTAATGATAGTCATGAGGAAAAAGGGCTAGTGAATTTGGTAACTTGCGAGTGAAGCAAGGGAAAAATGAATGATCAATGAGGATCAAGATGATTATGTGAGATGCGGAGGATGGTGGTAGAAGTGCTTGTTAAGCCATGGGCCGAAAGGCTGTAATTGCTACTGAAACGGCTGGTTATGGATTTAACCGTGATCCGGAATGGCTGTGTATAATATGAATATTGGCTGGTTCTGGACTGAACCATGAGCCGGATGGCTGATATGGATGTTGATCCATGGATGAGAATTTATGCATGCTTATGCTGAATTATTGATAATTGAGATTTGCACTTCCACTATCAGAGGCACGAGACCCAAATCAACTGCAGTGTTCCCTAGTGACACAGAAAAGAATCCTAAAGGTGAACAAAAGAGAGTAAGATGGGAAGAATGCAAAGCCATCACCATAATGAAGGAAGGTGTGGAAGAAGTTAAGCAAGAAGGTGGACTTGAGCAAGCCAAGGAACTGCAAAAAGGCATGATGGAAGTATACCAACCAAAAGCACCATTTCCTGAGAGGTTAGGAGGAGGTGAAAAAAGGAAAACCTATTCAAGGTTTCTAGAGACATTTAACTTTCTTCATGTCAATATTCCCTTTCTTGAGATTCTTCATCAAATGCCCACACACATCAAGCCCTAGCCGTCCATTTTTCACTCATGGGCACTATAAAGAACCCCTTGGGGAACGAGTCCCACACCACCAATTCTCCTTCATACACATTTTCCTTCATCATAGCATAACTATCTCTTGCCGAAAACAACCTCACCATACCTCCAACAACACTTCTTGCTTCACCTTGTCAACTTTAGCTTGTCACTTACCAAAACT
>NC_029792.2:43798305-43800182 GCF_000816755.2 Arachis ipaensis
CCGGTGCACTTGCCGGAAGGAATTTTGCCGATCGTGCAATTTCCTAAATCGTAGCATAACAAGTTTATGCGCATCAACAGGCAGCTGAACAAGGTCACCATAAAGAATAAGTACCCATTGCCGAGGATTGATGATCTCATGGATCAGTTACAAGGAGCTGGGGTTTTCTCTAAGATTGATTTGCGATCACACTCTTTATATATATGATCTTGCGTTAGCTTATCTTTTTCTCGTTACGTTATCGATCGGAGTGTTGCGCGTTCGAGTTACGGTTTTTGTTTACCCCTTTTTCTACAAAGGCTCCTAGTTATAATCAATTATTCATACTACTATACGTACTAAATTTTTGTTTTAGAGGTCGTAATACCTTGCCATCTCTGTCTTATGACTTAAGCATAAGACTCTGTATGGTAGAGTGTTACATATAATATATTTTAATAAGTATTATATTGTTTAAAAATTAATTAAAAAATATATAAATTAATATTAAATTTGATGTGTTTTTTATTTAAAATATTTTATAATACAAATTTTTTTATATTGAAGTTGTACAAAGCTGTGTGTCTTCATTTATTGTTTTTATTTTTGTATTTGTTTTAAGGTTTAATTACTTTGTCGGTCCTTATAGTTTAAACGAATTTTCATTTAGTTCCTATACTTTTTTTCTTTTCAATTAGATCTCTATACCATATCATATTTTGTAACTAAGTCTTTACCGTGACAAAAACGTTAAAATTAACGGAATATTCTATTAAATTATACAGAATATTCAATCAAGTGTTAGGTTATATTCGTTTTGTTTAACGAAATATTCCGTTAATTTCATCGTTTTTGTCATGGCAAGAAAATAATTATAAAATCTGATGGTATAGGAACTCAATCGAAAAGAAAAAAAGTATAAGGACCTAATTGAAAATTTAGTGAAATTATAGAGACAAACAGAGTAATAATTAAACCTTGTTTTAATTGACAAACTTAGTTTTTTTATGTGGTGTTTGTCTTCCTTTTTTTTATTTTCAGTTATTGTTAGACTTGTTTCTTCATATGTTCTTGTGAAGATATGTTCATTCTGAACGGTTAGCTTGTATTTATTTTCTATTGTCTTTTTTGTTCTATCTTTGTATGTATATTCTTCATCTGAAGATGTGTCTAGGATTCATTTATATACTTTTTTTTATTTCTTGATTAGTATGTCATCTAAATCTGATGATATTAGTATTGGTAAAGTTAGTTCTTATAATTAATAAAGAATATAAATGAGAAATATAAATTATTATAAAATTTGTGTAATATTACCTATTTTATTTGTTATAATAAGGGTTGAGTTTCAGTACTTTTTGTTGGGACAAATATTTTAGTAACAGTGTATTGTTTAGAACCTTTTTAAAAGTTAAAATCATTTACTTTGACTTTTAATATAAGTGTAATAGATTTAAGGCAGTTGTGTCCAATCATTTTTTTATTTTCTATGAAATAGCACAAAAAATTATTATAGCACTTTTGATTTGCAATCTTTAATTTAATTTTTGAATATGTAATAATTATTGAGTTAGTAATTTATAATTTGATAGAATTTTTTATGATAAGTATAATTTGATAAAATTTGATAGAATTTTTTATAATTTGAATATGTAATAATTTTTTATGTTGTAGCGTGAAAACTTCATTTTTCGTATTTTTTGTAGATTTTTTTATACCTACTTATTTTTCTTCTCCTAGTACATACAGATTTTTAGTGATATCTATAATAGTAAGAATAATTTTTTTTAGAATATTTATTGTCTTGTATATATATATATACATTGAATAAGTTATTTTTAATAAGAATAATTTAAATAACATAAAGTAAAAATACCTGTTAATATTTTTATAAAGCC
>NC_029792.2:43800590-43818908 GCF_000816755.2 Arachis ipaensis
GATAGATTCTTTTTTATTTGTTGGTGTAAATATTTTTAATAGATGAATCACCAATTGTGAAATGAAGTAATAGTAATAAAAGTCTTATATGATATATAAATAGGTCAAATAGAATAAAATTTAAATATTTTATAATTTAAAATTTATTAAGATAATATTATTATTATAACACTTTTAATATAAATGCTTATTAAATTATTAGAGGAAAAAATATGGTTTAAATTCAATGTACAAAAAATTGGTATCAACTGTTATATAATACAAATAGATAGATGGACATAGAACATTTTCACAGTGCTATAGTTAATCACTTACAAGTCACATCCTGTAGCTTCAAACACTCTGAGAACTAGGAAACTAACTACTATATCTTCTGAATAAGTGTATGAATGATTCAGAAACCGAATCCCACAAATGCTCAGATTTTGAAGATTTGGAAAACAAGCATAATTGGGTGCACTTAGAGTGCTTCTAACTCGAAGCACCAATTGTATTAATAAGTTGCGGTTCAAGATTGAATAGGAAGAGAGCTTAACTCAGCAGCATACTGAATGAAGCTTCTGAAGAACTCGTCTTCCTAAGATATTTGAGATCCATTCAATGACTTGCATTGGGATGATTCATATTCATTGAGTTTTGAAAGTGTCAAGCATCCGTAATAAGAAACAGAGATTAAAAATAAATGAAAAAAAAAGAAAAATTATTCTATGATATATCTAACTTCAACCATCATTGCATTGGTTGAGTGAAAGGTTAGTTCACCTTGAGTTTACGATGAACCCTAAAACCTAAATGGATAAGAAAACAACATTACCATAACTCCAAGCAAACACCATATATTTAAAAGTGTATAATACCGTTGAGCTTCATAGTTCATACTATTGGCAGAGAAGGGATATATAACTAGGGGTGTACAAAAGTTAACCAAAATGTGGTTAATAGGTTAAAAAGCCATAACCACATTTTCGTTAACCAATTTAATAAAATAATTTTAAAAATTATATCTATATTTTTTAAAATTAGTTAACTAAAACCAAATAAAAAAAAACCAGTTTTAATCGATTAACCAAAACCAAAATCAAATTAAAAGAAAAACCTAATTTCAAAACATAATTTCAAAAATCACTCTTCGTCTTTTCGAACCTCACTCTTCGCAGCTTCTCCTTTGTACGCTGCCGGCCGCCGTCAACAATTTTTCTCCTCTGCTTTTCGCCGGAACTCGCCGATGGTTCGTCGGACCTCTGTCTCTTCGAGTGTAAAACCCGGTCAAACCATAATTAATTAAATAATAAATTAGATATGAGCGAATATGGTTCGGAAAATTGAGCAATCGGAATTTGATAATTTAAATATGATATTTGGATTCAGTGAATTTTTCCGCGTAAAAACGCGCAGTGAAATTTTGGCCGGCAGTACCGGCTGAGATCTGTCTGGTACTACAGTTGAGAAAATTGATTATACGTAAATAAGGTTAAGAAATGAGGAATTATAATTAGGGAAGGTAGAAATATTTAAAGTGCAATTTAGAGCGCTAATCTTAAAGGTTTTGGCCCAAAATTGGGCCAACGGACAAAAATAAGTGAACCGGGCCTAAGTGAGCCCAAGATCCAACATATATAAATATTAGTTATGAGCATTTCAGCTCATTTTATCCTAAGGGAAGGGTGTGAGGCGCTGAATTGAGAAGGAAAGAAGAAGAGAGAAAACCCTAACTCTCTTTGATCTTCAAATCACCATAACTTTCTCTCCGGAACTCCGATTGACGAGCTGTTTGCGATCACACGTTGCTCTTCTCGTCCTCTACAATTCTATCTTAAGTTTTGTGGTGAGTATTCCATTCATCTCTGCCCAGTTTTCGAAATTCCCCACTGTTATACGTTTTTGGGTAGTTAGTGTTGAAATCTTGTGATTTTGGTTGTTTAGGGATACTCTAACATGGATTCTAAGTGGGTTCTATCCCTATTTCATATGGGCTGAGGTAAGAAGTACTCAAACCCTTGTGATTTATCATTTTCATGAACCCTAAGTTGATGTATATATGTGAAATTGGTTATGTTAGTGTATTTGGTAATTTTTGTGCACAATTGGGAGGTTAGTGTTGCTTATGGAGCTTTGGTGAGGCTTGGAGCTAAGGGTTGGTGGAGACTTCCAAAGAAGAAGCTCAATTGGTTTGGCTACAAGAGGTACGGTTTAAATTTCATTTAAGTACCATGTGGTGTGATGAGAATTCCTAGGCTAGATGCCCCTAGGATTAAGTTTGGATTGTGTGATTGGTTGGTGCTAATATGCATAGTTGATATGTAATGTAAATTAATGATTGGATTGAGAATTGTGTGAATTTGTATATATAGTGTGTTGAGGATTTGATGAATTGAATAATGAATATTGTTTTGTGGACTATGCATTTTAATTGTGAATTTGGGCAGGAGGTCGTGAATTCTGGGTCGGAGGCCAGAAAAAGGTAAGGTAAGTTAACGTGTGGATTGTGTGATGACATGAGTAATTGGACGGATTTTAGACATCGAATATGTGAATAATTGGTTTGGTTATTGAATAATATGGTTTGAGGAATTTAAGAGTGGAATTTGATGGTTTTGGGTGAAGATGAGTAGATGAGGTGGGTTTGGTTTTGGTTGAGTGTAATTATGTGGTTGTGATTGGGTTGTGGTAATTTGGATGAGTGAAAATGAATTTGTCTTGGGAACATTGGAAAAATTTGTGATTTCTATATTTGAGCAAAAACTAATTTTTGACCAACTTTGGCGGGTCGTATCTCGGTCCACGGAGTTTAGAATTCTTCAAAATTGGATTTTTATGAAATTTTATTCAACGATCTTTCCAACGGTTCAGAAATGGTTAAAAAAGTTTTGTAGAAGAAGTTATGTGTGTTAGAAGTTTGGGGTTTGAAACAGTGAATTCTGCAGCTTTTTAACTTAGTAAAATTTTTGGCAGAACGCTCACCCACGCGTAGGCGTGGCCGACGCGCACGTGTCGTTTTCGAAAATCCACCATCCACGCGTGAGCCTGGCCCACACGTACGCATCGATGAGCTAAATCAGTTGCTCATCCAAAGTTCCCGAGAGTTGTGCCTGAGTTGTGCTGGTTTTAGCCTGGGGCACAAAACGCACCCACGCGTACGCGTGGCTGACGCGCAGGCGTCACTTGGCTTTTCTCCCATCCACGCGTGTGCGTGGGCGACGAGTACGCATCGCTGTCTCTTGCTGCCTTCCACGCATGCGCGTGAGCGACGCGCACGCGTGACCCTGTTTTCATCCTAAAGTTGATTTTTGAGTTTTTAAAGCCAAATTCCAGACTCCTAACTCTCCAATCTCACCCTTTATATCCTCAATACTTATAGTATGCCTAGTATTGAAAAGAAGCTAGGACATGTAGTAACTTGTGGATGAAGAAAAGTGAGAATCAATGATGAATGGTGAGTAATGATGATTGTATGAATTATTGAGGAAGATGGTTCAAGTGTTGTGTATGTTATGAGCTGGATGGCTGTGATAAGCATTAATTATGGCTGAGTATGTATATGTAGATGATTAATGTGTTAAATGAATAATGATGGAAAATGTTGAATGTGACGTGTGACCTCGAGTAGTAGGTAGTGGCGTTGTCCACTTGCTCCGGGTATGAGATGGGAAAGGAGGATTATAATAAATGAGTTTAATTATGGAGTTTTGAATGAATGTATTTATAATACCTGGGTAGTAGCAAGGGTCGTAGTTCATCCCGCTTGCTCCGGGTCTTTGTCTGAGAATTGATAATAATGAAGGGTGATTATGAATAAATGTATATTTGTGATACCTGGGTAGTAGCAAAGGTGGTGGTTCGTCCCGCTTGCTCCAGGTTAATGTTTGAGATTTGATAACAATGATAATTGATTCTGAA
Organism: Arachis ipaensis; assembly: GCF_000816755.2. Lineage (NCBI taxonomy): Eukaryota > Viridiplantae > Streptophyta > Magnoliopsida > Fabales > Fabaceae > Arachis > Arachis ipaensis. The sequence continues at coordinate 43,804,488 of NC_029792.2, forward strand.
CTGAATGAATGTATGTTTAGAGATCCTGGGCAGTAGCAAAAATTGTGATTCGTCCCACTTGCTCCAGATAAGAGATTGTGACGCCTGGGTAGTAGCGGCAGTAGTATTGATTCCACTCGCTCCAGGTTGAGCTTTTAAACACCCGCCTGGGTAGTAGCCGCAGTAGTGGTTATTCCACTGGCTCTGGGTTGAGCGGGTAGTAGCAAAGGGGTTGTAGCTCAAACCTACTTGCTCCGCGATGGGTGTTTCTGTCCATGGTTAGCTACCAGGACGTGTCGGGTTGGCTGTATAACCGACAGATGATATCATCAGCCATAGGGCAGGCATATATCATTTGCATATGTTTGATTTGTTTGGGTTTGCCTATTTATTTTGGATTGTTAAATCATATATTCTATGTTACCTGATTATGTGCTACTTGTTCTACTTGCACTTTAATTGTGTATTACTTGTCTGTATTGCTTGTGTTTGTACAACTGAGAGGTCCCTCATGCTGGTGTCGGTGGACGTGAGGGCTGTTCTGGATAAGATGAGTTAATGATGTAATTGAATAATGATGATGATTATTGAATGAGGTAATTTGGGCTCTCTGGGTAGACGCAGTGAAGTGATTTCACTTGCTCCAGGCGAGGATATGATGTATTGATATAGAATTATTGAGATAGAATAATTGGTGATGGTTTTATTTATGACTCTGATTCTGATTCGTTGAAGCGTTAGAGAGAGTTGAGAAGCATGAAGAACAAGATTTAGTCTTAGCATTCCCTTATGACAGTTGCCTATTTATGGATTAGCGAGAACATAGGGTGAATGTTTGGTGAAAGGAAGTTTAGGATGCTTAGTGAGTTTTTATTACACTGTATTGTATTTATTTGGCACTTTTACCGTACTGGGAACCCATGGGTCGGGGGTCCTCATTCCGTATATATCTCTTATTTTTCAGATGCAGGTCCAGATGCTCAACAGTGAGTTGTGGTACATCTGAGAGATGGCGAAGATCTTTATGTCCTCTACTTTATATTTTGCTTAGAATCTCTCCACCTTTATTTTGAGGAACTTATATTATGTATTGAACTCTTTTGAACTTGCCTATAGAGGCTCTTATGTTTCTTTTGGGAGAGATTAGGATATATTGTTGTCTATCTCTTAATCTCCTTTATGCCCTTATCCGTATATCGCTTTCGATTTCACGGTTTATCTTTTATTGTCAAAATGTGAGAGATACGTCTTTGCAATTTTATTTTTACTCTTTTCAGGCTCCTCGATTAATACTCATTTCAATTATTCTTATATTTATATATTAAAGATCCACCTGAGAGTCGTACCACCGTAATATCATTGACTTATGACTCGAGCATAAGGATTTGAATATTAGGGTGTTACATTATGGTATCAGAGCAGTTCATCCTCGTGAGCCTGAGGGATGGAACTGCTTATGCTTCAATGCATACTCTGAGTCTGTGCTTGTGCTAGTTAGGGTATCTAACTGATACATCTAGCATGAAGTCCATGAATGTACCTTTGGTACTTTGAAGCACTTGACTTGAGATATTGAGACTGATTACCTTGATATCGATTGTTTGGTGTGTATAGGAACCAGATGGCACCTCATCGATGCGGTCGAGGTCGTGAGGGAGGTCGTACTAGTACTCAAGGACCGGAAATCAACCCAAATGACCCGGTAAACCTTATGGGGGCGTTGGAGAACATGGCTACTGCTATGCAGGCTACTGCGGAAGCTCTTGGGCAACAGATAAACAATAATGGCAATGGCGGAAGTGAAGCTCAGGGCCCGACGACACTGGCAACCTTCTTAAAGGTTAATCCACCTAAGTTCAAGGGAACTACCAATCCGACTGAAGTTGATACTTAGTTTCAGGCTATGGAGTGAGAACTGCAAGCGCTGTTGGTACCTGAAGAGTAGTGTGTTGAATTTGCCACATATCTCCTCACTGGGGAAGCATCGCATTGGTGGCAAGGAGCCCGACGTCTCCTGCAACAGGGTGATGACCCTATCACTTGGGATGCCTTCCAGGTGGAATTTTATAAAAAGTACTTTCTGAATTCTGCCAGGACGGCCAAGGAACTGGAGTTACTGCAACTGAAGCAGGGTGCTATGTCCATATCTGAGTATACAGACAAATTTGAGGAGCTATTCAAGTTTTCTCGCATGTGTCAGGGAGCTCCGGGAGACTTCGAGGAATGAAAGTGCATCAAAAATGAAGGAGGGCTTCAGAGCGATATCTTAAGTTCAGTGGGACCAACGGAGATCTGAACTTTTTCAGAGTTAGTGAATAAGAGCATAATTGCTGAAGAGTGTGTGAAAAGGATGGCTGCAGAGAAAGGAAGTCATAGAGAGCACAACCAAGGATTCGCACCAAGGGGTCGATAATTTAAGGAGAGAGGATACACACAACACTTTCCCCAAGGACGGAATAACTTTGCGATGAGTGAGGAGTCCCAAAGGAACGGTATGGAAAAACAGGCGGTGGTTGCTTTAGATGTTTTGTGCTGTCAGAGATGTGGAAGTCATCACCAAAATAGGCCGTGCCGGTTGGGGTTAGGTGTATGTTAGTGCGGGTTACCAGGTCATGTATCAAGAAATTGCCAACAAGGAGGGAGTCAGGATGCGGGCCGATTGCGACAGTAAAATTGAGGTAATTGCAATAATCAGGCTTAAAGGACAGTGCATGATTTTATAATACCACCTTTACTGTAAAACTGGAATGTCGAGCTTAATATTAGACTTAGAACCAAACCAGATAATCCGAGTAGGGATTTACCTTAAACAAAAAATGCTTTGGGCTTTGAATACTTGATAAGTTTAGCAGATTAATACAAATGGATAAATGCCTGTGACATAAATGGTTTTCTGTTGAGAATGATACGTTGTGTTTGTTATTTAGTTGGTTGATTTCTGGATTTTTTGGTGAAACGGATAGAACCCGTGACTTTTAGTTCCTTTGATTTAAATAGATAAGGAATGGTCCTAAATGATGGATTTGGAAACGTTGATTTGAATTGTCGGTCAAGTTAAGTTGTGGTTTAGTACTTGAGGAAGTGATCGTTGATGCGTAATCGGATTTAGATGATGAGTGAGTGCAAGTTGTCGTGTTTGAGAGATGAGTACCATGATATTTGGTCTTGGTGACCTTGGATTTAGATTGAAATTTATAATGATTGGTTTTGAAAGACGAATGTGAATCTAGTTTTTAAGGGAGGTGCTGTCGAAATTCACCCAAGAATTTGAGAGAGTGTTGGTTATGGTTTTGAAAATGATTTTTCATTTGGGTAACTCTAACAAAAGAGATGTGTCTCGAATGCTTTTATAGATTATTAAAGGGAAGCGGATTCTTACGATTTTGTTAGCTTGTTATTTCAAACTCATTTGAAGTCTAAAAAACGAAGAGAGCTTTGATTGATTACTCAAAGACTTTAAGACAGAAATTTATACATAAATTCAAGGTTTTAGGAATAAGAAGGTAAGTATGGAGGTTATGCTTGGAGTCGAGCTGTGATTAGTGGTAATTGGCTTGGCAGAGAAAGAGAGGATAAGGATGGAGTATGATTAAGGTATGGTGATGATTTTTGGTTGATCATAGTGATGTGGAATGATGACTATGATTAAGGATGATGGTAATATTATTGATGACATGACTTGAGATTTAATAAGATGTGAGTCGATGAGATGACGAAAGTAACGAACGAGACTATTGGTCGGCGTTGGACGAATGATCAAGACCCTCGGGGATAGAGGAATCAGAGCGCGACAACGGAAACGCGCAGGGTGATGCCAAGGCATCATTGCCTATTTTTCTATGCTTTTTCACTAAATTTTAGTTTAGTTTTCATACAAATTTTATTGATAAAGGAGAAAAAGCATGAATAATCTCTGCATTAAGAAAATCTCAAGCACGGGTAAATTTTTGTTAATATACAGGGTAAATATGATGGAAAAGATCTCACTAAGTGAAGTTATAATTGTGAGCATTATTAGCACATTGAGTAGAGTAAAGATTATCCTGTATGTTACTTTGATACACCTGTTTGTTTGATGATAGGCTAAATAGAAGCAGAGAAGCAGAGAAGCAGAGAAAAGCAGAGTTGGAGAGCCAACGTTGATGACAAAGTTTGAATAAACATTGGCAATGAAGCAACGCTGTAAGGAAAATTGAAGAAGCAACGTTGGAAGGAACGTTGGTGATCCAACGTTACCCCCAACGTGCGCGATAAAGGAGCCTGGAAAAATTTGCAGCCACACGTACGCGTCCCTCACGTGTACCCATGCTTGATGAAGAGTGGCAAACCACGCGAACGCGTAACCCACGCGTACGCGTGAGTAGTGAAAAATGACAAGCCACGCATGCGCGTTAGCTGCGCGCACGCGTGAAAAAGGCAAAGTTGAAGGGAACATTGGTGATCAAACACTGGGTCCAACGTCTGCGATGACATCCCTGGGAAGAATTTGATATGACGCGTACGCGTGGGTTACGCGTACGCGTTGATTGGCAAAAAGCAGCATGCACGCGTACGCGTGGGAGATGCGTACGCGTAGATTGAAAAACGTTGGAGCGGACGTTTGCATGCCAACGTGGACACAAACGTGGAAGACAGGGTCTGGGAGCAGAATTTTGACGTTGCAACATCACTTAAGGCCCCAATACACCCCTGGATCATGGAAGCAAGCTAAGCCCATCAATCATCACTCATCCAAGGCACAAGAAGGATCTAGATTAGGAATTTTAATTCAATTGTAATTTTCTTTTTAGTATGTAAGCCTATATATAGGCAGTAGCTGGATTGGAGAAGGCATTATAGATTGGAGGGGAGTCCAGGGTCTTGCATCCACATCCCCTAACACACATCATTCATCACTCTTCTTTCTTTTCTTTTCTTTTCTTTTCTGTTTTTCTTGTAGATTAATTCTAGTTTGTAATTTCCATTATGAATTTAAAGTTTCCATTTCTATTTGAATTCTAATTCTTCTTTTTCAGTTTTCTGCATTTTATTTCTTCTCTGTTAGAATAGAGCAATGAACTAAACTAACTCTTTTCATTAGGTTAGAGAGCTCTATTATTATTTAATGGATCAATTGTAATTTTCATCATACTTTCTCTGTCTTTTCTCCTGGTCTTACTAGAAAGCTGTCGATCCTAATTCAATTGAACAATTGTCTCGACGGAGAAATTGTTCATAATTGGATTTCCTCGGAACCTCGACAGAGGAATGAAGAAATCATGCTAGAAATGCTTTCTCACATTGTATTAGGTTGGAGATTGGATGGATATAGTGACATGTAATCCTACCAATACTTTGATCTATGAATGTGTGTGGTATAATCAGTGACCAAACTTCACCTCTTCCCATGAACAATTAAACCAAGACATTGGGAAATTGTTCATGCTTAGAGAGATCGGTGAGCCAAGACATTGGGATCCAATCACTTAAGATTGCCAAGAAGATCAATGAATGCATTGGTTGAGGAAGAGATGAGGATGAACTTGATCCAGACAATTGCAATATCTCTTGATCCCAATGTTCATTTTATTTTTCTTCTTTTACTTTATGTCATTTTACTTTCTGCACTTTACATTTATGTCAAGTTACTTTTCTGCACTTTACTGCTTTTATTTACTTTTATGCAATTTACTTTTCTACTGCTTATCACTCCAAATTGAATCGTCTAACTAGGCTAATCAATTAACTATTGATTGCTTAATCCGTTAATCCTTGTGGGATCGACCTCACTCTTTAGTGAGTTTTACTACTTGATACGACCCGGTGCACTTGCCGGTAGTCATTGCGTGGAAGTCTATTTTTCTGCATATCACAGGGTAAAAATACCTTGGAACTATTATGCGTTGGATATAACGGCAGATTACGCTCACATACTCGTGGTGACAGATGGAATTTTCGAGGGCGAAAATTTCTGTTAGGGGGTAGAATGTAAAACCCGGTTAAACCGTAATTAATTAAATAATAAATTAGATATGAGCGAATATGGTTCGGAAAATTGAGCAATCGGAATTCGATAATTTTTTACCAACTTTGGCGGGCTGTATCTCGGTCCACGGAGTTTAGAATTCTTCAAAATTGGATTTATATGAAAGTTTATTCAACAATCTTTCCAACGGTTCAGAAATGGTTTAAAAAGTTTTGTAGAAGAAGTTATGTGTGTTGGAAGTTTGGGGTTTGAAATAGTGAATTCTGTAGCTTTTTAACTTAGTAAAATTTTTGGCAGAACGCTCACCCACGCGTAGGCGTGGCTGACGCGCACGTGTCATTTTCGAAAATGCACCATCCACGCGTGTGCCTGGCCCACGCGTACGCGTGTGCCTGGCCCACGCGTACGCGTCGATGAGCTAAATCAGTTGCCCAGCCAAAGTTCCTAAGACTTGTGCTTGAGTTGTGCTGGTTTTGTGCCTGGGGCACAAAACTCACCCACGCGTACGCGTGGCTGACGCGCAGGCGTCACTTGGCTTTTCTCCCATCCACGCGTGTGCGTGGGTGATGCGTACGCGTCACTGTCTCTTGCTGCCTTCCACGCGTGCGCGTGGGCGACGCGCACGCGTGACTCTGTTTTCATCCCAAAGTTGATTTTTGAGTTTTTAAAGCCAAATTCTAGACTCCTAACTCTCCAATCTCACCCTTTATGTCCTCAATACTTATAGTATGCCTAGTAATGAAAAGAAGCTAGGGCATGTGGTAACTTGTGGATGAAGAAAAGTGAGAATCAATGATGAATGGTGAGTAATGATGATTGTATGAATTATTGAGGATGATGGTGCAAGTACTGTGTATGTTATAAGCCGGATGGCTGTGATAAGCATTGAATTATGGATGAGTATGTATATGTAGATGATTAATGTGTTGAATGAATAATGATGGAAAATGTTGAATGTGACGTGTGACCCCAGGTAGTAGGCAGTGGCGTTGTCCACTTGCTCCGGGTATGAGACGAGAAAGGAGGATTATGATAAATGAGTTTAATTATGGATTTTGAATGAATGTATTTGTGATACCTGGGTAGTAGCAAGGATCGTGGTTCGTCCCGCTTGCTCCGGGTCTTTGTCTGAGAATTGATAATAATGAAGGGTGATTATGAATAAATGTGTATTGTGATACCTAGGTAGTAGCAAAGGTGGTGGTTTGTCCTACTTGCTCCAGGTTAATGTTTGAGATTTGATAACAATGATAATTGATTCTGAACTGAATGAATGTATGTTTTGAGATCCTGGGCAGTAGCAAGGATTGTGGTTCGTCCCACTTGCTCCAGATCAGAGATTGTGATGCCTGGATAGTAGCGACAGTAGTGGTGATTCCACTCGCTCCAGGTTGTGCTTTTAAACACCCGCCTGGGTAGTAGCCGCAGTAGTGGTTATTCCACTAGCTCTGGGTTGAGCGGGTAGTACATGGGGGTTGTAGCTCAAACCTACTTGCTCCGTGATGGGTGTTTTTGTCCATGGTTAGCTACCAGGACGTGTCGGGTTGGCTGTATAACCGACAGATCATATCATCAGCCATAGGACAGGCATACATCATTTGCATATATTTGATTTGTTTGGGTTTGCCTATTTGTTTTGGATTGTTAAATCATATATGCTATGTAACCTGATTATGTGCTACTTGTTCTACTTGCACTTTAATTGTGTATTACTTGTCTGTATTGCTTGTGTTTGTACAACTGAGAGGTCCCTCATGCTGGTGTCGGTGGACGTGAGGGCTGTTCTGGATGAGATGAGTTAATGATTTGAATAATGATGATGATTATTGAATGAGGTAATTTGGGCTCTCTGGGTAGACGCAGTGAAGTGATTTCACTTGCTCCAGGTGAGGATATGATGTATTGATATAGAATTATTGAGACAGAATAACTGGTGATGGTTTTATTTATGACTCTGATTCTGATTCGTTGAAGCGTTAGAGAGAGTTGAGAAGCATGAAGAACAAGATTTAGTCTTAGCATTCCCTTATAACAGTTGCCTATTTATGGATTAGCGAGAACATAGGGTGAATGTTTGGTGAAAGGAAGTTTAGGATGCTTAGTGAGTTTTTATTACAATGCATTGTATTTATTTGGCACTTTTACCGTACTGGAAACCCATGGGTCGAGGGTCCTCATTCCGTATATATCTCTTGTTTTTCATATGCAGGTCCAGATGCTCAGCAATGAGCTGTGGTACATCAGAGAGATGGCGAAGATCTTTATGTCCTCTACTTTATATTTTGCTTAGAATCTCTCCACCTCTATTTTGAGGAACTTATATTATGTATTGAACTCTTTTGAACTTGCCTATAGAGGCTCTTATGTTTCTTTTGGGAGAGATTAGGATATATTGTTGTCATCTACTTTTATATTGTACCCTAGTTGACCTAAACTTCGCGGGTCGCGACTAGTGACTATTTACTTATGTTATATATATATATCTGTTGTCTATCTCTTAATCTCCTTTATGCCTTTATCCGTATATCGCTTTCGATTTTACGGCTTATCTTTTATTGTCAAAACGTGAGAGATACGTCTTCGCGGTTTTATTTTTACTCTTTTCAGGCTCCTCGATTAATACTCATTTCAATTATTCTTATATTTATATATTAAAGATCCACCTTAGAGTCGTACCACCGTAATATCATTGACTTATGACTCGAGCATAAGGATTTGAATGTTAGGGTGTTACATCGAGTCTTCACTTTGATTCGCGACTCTGTCTCTCTGCGTCGACCCCCCATCTTTGCCACCAGAGTATCTCTCTTTTTCGTGAAGGAGATTGTGCCATTGTGAAGTAGATTATGCCTTATTTGAATAGGGAACTTATTGAAGAAAAATAGAAATGTTTGCAATGGAAGGAATTTCATTATTTATAAATATTACTATTATTATTTAGAAACAAAAAAAATAATTTTTAGATTAAAAAATTTAATTTATAAAAAACGTTAAAAATTTGAGTTTTTGTATATAAAAAAATTAATTTTTGTGTAAAAATAATTTTTTAATTCAAAACCAACTTTTCTATATAAAAATCGGTTATTTTTTTTAAATTGATTTTTATTTTAATGACCGGTTAAAAATCAATTTCAAATTTTACTAACCGATTAATAACCAATTTTATCATGTAAAATAAATTTAGTTAATTAACTAAATTTATATTTTTAGTTAACTAAAAAAATAGTTTAGTTCTTAGATTAACCAAACCATATAAACCTCTATATATAACACAGTAAATATGCCTACATAGGTTTTTAAGACAATAACATAGTCAAATCAACAATAAAGTGTACTTTATAAAAGTAAATATGCATTCCAATAATTTAATATACACAATAATATGATATTTTTCAAATGCTAAAATCATGAACCAAATTAGATATTGATAATAATATGTTTATTAAAAATAATAGACATAATATTCACTCGCAGCTTTGTTCTAAAAAGGTGGAAGCAACTCTAAGCATGTTGGCAACTACCAATTGATCCCAATAACTTTACAATTTTAAAAGTACAACAATAATAATATTTGCAAGTTAATAATGATTCTAAATAATATAATCTTACTGATAAAGAAAAAAAACTAATGATAAATAAAAAGATAAGAATGGCAATAGAAAATGATAAACTGAAATAGAAAATAAGAAACAAAAAGATATGTTCAAATTGAATACAAAGATTGTTAGGAAATTATTTAATTTTTTAATTTATTTGTGCACAATACATATATTAATTATAATCACAAATTATGCTATTTCAAATTAAATGACTTATATAATGGTGATCTCATTTATTATTTTAAATACTTAATTGAAGAAGTTATTATTACTTTTGATTTAGAATTAAATGTGAATAAAACCAGATATTATCTTTTGTTCTTTAGATAATTATCTTTTGGATTTTAGATATATTATCTTTTGCACTTTAGATACTATTTTATTTGGGCTTTAGGGTTTAATGGGTGTCATGCTCAAATATAAATAGTGCCTTCAGTTTTCGGTCCCCAATATACCAAAGCCGCCTTTGTTACTCTTTTTCCATCAAAAGAGTTGCAATTCAGCCGCCTAGGAATACAGAAGGTTTTGGTTAAGAAAGATCGAAAGAACCACAAGATCCAAATCTTTCCATCAATTTTTGACTTTTATGAGTAAAAATACGCTTCCGTATTATGATATATTTTTTGTGATTCAATATGGATGATCTGAGTTATTAAAATAATTTATTCTAACAAGTGGTATCAGAGCTATCTATAATTTAATTATTGAAAATATTTAATTTTATTATTTTTTGAATTGATACATGTATATGTATGCGCTACGTACATTGAATATTGCTGTGCAACGAAATTATGAATTAAGAATAGTCGGCTACAATTCTGTTTATTATTGTCACACATATAATACATTTAACTTTAACATATATATTTTGTGTGTACGTCATATATAAGTAATACTGTTGCACAAACATAAAGGTTAATTCCTTTTTTTTTTTGTGCTAATGCTATGATTGCAATTCTTAATACACATACGATTATTGGGTATGCTACTGTGCGTGTGTGTATATATATATATACTAGCAAGTTTGCATGGGATTACAGTTTTATGAACATATTAAAAATAAACTATTCAATAATAATTTTTCCAAATCAAAATCATATGCAAGTTAAAACAGTATTAAAAGGACTCAGAATGAAAAGAGAATCTATTATTTGGCAAATTTAAAATATAGATTGTCAAATATCCATAGAAAGAAAAAAGAAAATAAAAACATATCCAATACAATCGAAAACATAAACAAAAATATCTGTTTCTACATATTAATAGATAAATAGCTATTTTTAAGTATAAATTAAGATTTCTTGATCTCCAATTGTATGTGCTGGTCCTGTATGGAGACTAATCTCAGGATAAGGTTGTCCTTCTCTTTAACTTGTATAATCTACAGCACTCCTTCCACTCAACCCCAATTTTTTATTCCGAATTTCTTCTTCCACTTCACTCCTCTTTAACTTGTACAATCTACAACACTCCTTTCACTCAACCCCAAATTTTTATTCCGAATTTCTTCCTCCACTTCTCAGGAGATGGGAAAAAAAAGATACTACACTCTACACTGAAAGGTGGACCAGTTATCTTCCACATAGAACCATGCCCAGATGGTTTCAGATATGCAGCAAACTTAATGGACAAGTACTGCAATGAATATATAATATTTAGGGGTTCAGGAGGATTTTTCACATAAGCAATAATAAATACAAAGTCAATATTTCATAAGTTTGTTAAAGAAAGAACAGAATTCATTAAAGTTATTTTACCAATCGACTTGTGGTGAGTTTTGAATTTGTCATGGTCTTCTCATAGCAAGGGATCGAGGATATCTACTGTAGGACACATAGACATTTCAGTCACCATAGTAAAATATATGTCTATTCACCACGATGCTAAAACAGAACTTAGGAAAAAAACGTATGTACCATTACTGATTGTCATGGAATCTAAATAATGTTGTCAAATCTAAGGGACTTTATACTGAGTAATTTACCTGTTGAAATCACTTGTATCTGTATGCATCGCCATTCAGCTGTTTAATCCTTCAAATATCCTTATCAATATTGTAGAAAAAATCCAATATTTTATCCAATATAAAAAAAGATTATTTTATAATGATTAAATAAATAGCAGCAACAAATGTTAACAAAATCGGGAACAAACAATCAGATCCAAAGAAAAAATAAAATGAAATCACTAGAAGTGTGAAAAAAGAAAACCAGGGAAGATGGCACGAATTATGAAATGTTGGAGATCACAAGCTACAGATTGAAATTGAGAAACACTGAGTCCGAGTGATTCTTGAGGGAGAGAATCATGTCTAATATAAGGAGTAGAAATCATTTAATGGTGACTTTTGGATTTTGCCTTGAACTTGACCCATCAAATTCTTTAAGGTACGGTTTACATGTTTGCAGATAATTATCATAAAGCATACTTAACTTTTTATTATACCAAAATACATATGTCATCAAGAGAAGTGTATATATTAAAAATTATAAGAGAAAGAAAAGGATTTATTTTTAAATAATAAACATAAAACTATATACACTAAATTCTGTTAAGTATCTGAAGAGGCATACTAAAATTAATTGTCAGCTATTAAAAGTTTAAATCCTTTTCAAATAATAATAACAATAATAACTAAAAAAATTATCCTTATTATCCTACATTGAATGTTAATTATAAATATCACCATTTTCTTTATGAATTCCAAGACTATACAATTATTAGTTATGAGTGTAAAATTAATAACAATAAATATCACAATAATAACAACATCACATGTTATCCATATTAAATGGGATATACTTTATTTTTGGATTACATGATGATATATTACATTATTTAAAACTGAGTTTAAAATTGTTATGAAAATCCTAATTTTCTACTTTCTCATAAAAAACCTATATCAATACTAATTTTATGTTTCTAGCATTTTAATACTATAATTATTATTTTCCACTGTAATATTATTATTATTACTATTTTAATACTAACAATATAAAAGACTAAAGCAAATAAGTAATACTCTTCATGACATTATTATTCTAATACTAACCTATTTTAAATATGGTTTACATCCATTAAATATAATATTTTCTTTCCTAACAAATTACCAATTAAAAAACTTGCCATTTCAATAAAAGAGTATTATCCAATTCAAGTAACTAACTCAAGTGATTAAATCCTGTTTAAAATGATTAATTATTCAGCAACTCAAGTAACTAATTCAAGCAACTAAATATTTTTTAAACTGATTTAAACACAAACAAATCCTACACTTTTTTGCATTCAGAAAATGCACACAAATCAATTAAACCAAAAATGATGCATACATATTTTATGTAGTTCAAGTAACTAAATATTTTTTTAAATTTAAACTGATTTTAACACAAATAAATTCTAGAATTTCTTCATTTGAATCAATAGTGCAATGAGATTAAAGGTAATTAAGTTGTCATTCCATCAATCAATCAATCAATATTATTTTAAAAATAAATGACAAAAAAAATTTGCCACAAAAAAGAAAACATAAAAATTGACTTGATATAATATACGAAAATACCAATTCATAGCATAAACTTAATTCTTTAAACAACTAACTCAATATTAACTCATCTTCATTAGAGGAAACGACAGCACCTTGCATATAATCCATTGAAAACTTAGTTCTTCCTTCTCCTCCTTCTAAATCTTCCTAAAAAAATAAATTGAAAGTACATATAAGTTTACTGGATGCAACAACAAACAAACAGCAAAAATAGAGATTTTGAGAAATAAGAAGTTAAAGAAAATATTAACAACTCAAATGATGTTTGTTATGTTAAGAGACACAATCTTAGCTTCAATTTCATCATAATAATGTCCTAAACATAAAAAATAATTTTAATTTCTGAATCTCAGGTAAAAAAAATATAGCTAATTATTAATTAAAAGAAAATAAATAGTTAGACTAACATAAGCAAACACTATACACTGACTTATCATAATTTAAAAAATAATAATGATTGAAAATAGAAGAGTTGGAATTCCAATAAAAAACAAATGGAAGGAAAAAAAGAAAAGCAGAACAACAATCTTTGGCCTCACTCTACTAATAAACTTCTTTAGTTGTATAAGTCGTATTCATTGCTTGCAGTCATAACCTGTTGATCTGATCACCTGAAATTATAAGATAACCAATAAAATAGAGACACTTCAAAGGCTCACAGTGAAGTTTAATGAGATTTACAGCCTCTACAGAAGCCTAATTATTGCAAGGATGTAAGATACTTCTCAGCACAAGTGCAAGAGACACATTGGAAAATTCAAGTAAAGCAACAAATAAGCCTTTTATACAATAAATAATAGATTTTTTAGGTATATATAAATAATCTCTATTCTCTTTCTTATATTGCAATCCTCAAACATATTTAAGTGTCTCAAAATTGAAAATTTTCAATGATTAATAGTATTTCAATGAGAACATGTTTTTCTTCCCCATTCTAAAAAACAAATAATAAAAAAATAAAAAAAAAATTTGTTACACCCTATCAATCCAAGACTCAATGGTAACTCCCATTGATAAAGCACCCTATCAGTTTATAAAGTACAACCTCAATTTATCAGAGAAAAAGAAAATTAACAAAGTACAAAATTCAAACATAAAATAGAACTAAATGAATTAGCAACTCCCATAACCAACAAAAACTATTCAATCAAATTAGGATAAAACTGACAATAATTAGCCTTAATATAAGTTAACTTTTGTAAAATAAAACAACTCAAACTATGAAGAAAGAAAAAGCAGCTGAAAACTCAAAATTAAAAACAAAAGATCAGAAACATGAATTGAGAAAATCCGTACATGAGGAGGACGGGGATTGAGCTCTCAGATCAGAATGT
>NC_029792.2:43819330-43823963 GCF_000816755.2 Arachis ipaensis
AAAGATAGGGGTAGCGACACAGGAAACCTTCCAAATTTCTCCGCCACTCTGGTGGTCGTGATTTGAATCTTCCCAACTGATCAACCCCAAAATTTGACTGATTGAATCTGAAAAAAACAGAACGACACCTCTCCTTGATTGTCTTACAAACCGCAATTGATATTCGCTAAGTTTTTTTTGTTTTTTGGCTCATCGTATTCATTATGTTTAAAAAAGACTGAAAAATTGTTTGATAACTAAACAAGTAAAAAACTAATTTAAAACAAAAGGCAACTTCAATAAAACCAAAAAGAAATATATGTAATGGATCAAAAATATATTTATTATTTATATGTATATACTCAATTAATACACATCTAACTTTTTTTTTAATTATCACTAACGAAAAAGAGGATTGAACAATAAAACTAAAATTAAAGAATTAAATTCATGATTAAAAAATGATGGTACTAACTGAAAAAAATATATTAATTATTTAAATTAAAAACATAAATTTTAAAATGTGAAAAAAATTAGTTAATTATAACTTTAATATGGAAACTAAATATGATGTGATATGACATAGCAATGAGAAAATTAAAAAGTGTTTGAGTGTATAACACAGCATAAATAATTGCTTTCAGGATCAAATTTAACAAAACCCTATTGTTTATAATATTTATCATTTTAATTATTTACATAATGATTTTAAAAATTTTACATTAGTTGACAACAAAGAATAAGATTACTTACTAAAATATTCAGCAGCTTCTATACTATATACACCAATTAAAAATATAACAATATCAATTCAAAATTTGAAACTACAACAAATTAAAAATATAAAGCATAAAAAATAAAACAAAAAACATATTTTTACTAATAGAAAATAAACTGTAGAAAATATGGAATGAAATTAATTATTGATTTTTTGTTTCTTTTCAATTGCCAATAGATTAGTGTTGTTACGAACATATGAAGACTTCAAAACAAGAAAAAAAGAACACATTTTCAGCTTTGTAAAGAAGGCTTCAACCATTTATATTTTTTTTATTGAACATGCTTTCTCTAGTTCCTGAAAAAAATAGACTAAAATAAAAATTATTTAGGTAAAGAAATCTAATATTAACATAGTAAATAAAAAAAACTTTTGAAAGATATTCATTAAAAGCTACATCAATTTTTTTAACCAAAATTTAATACTTTGTTCTTTGAATTTCTTGAACTTGGTTTCAAATATGAGATGAATAACAAAATAAAAAAATTAACATAATTGAAGTTAGGTTTTAATTAGCTGCATTATTGGTTCTCTTTGTCTTTGGTTTCATTTGGACATCATAGCAACTACAATATAATCATGATCACGTTCATAAATAATACAATCTCATTCCTCATAATTAAGAACTACAATCTCATTCCTCATAATTAAGAACTGGTTGGTACCAACCAAATACTTTATATTTGTTTAGAGCAACTATACACACCATATAACAAAAGATTACAACGACTAAGTCACAAATTTATCCACTGCACATATTTTTAAATTTCAGAGTATGAAAAGCCTAAGCTTCAAAATATAATACATATCCCAAAATAACATCAAAAAGTTTCAAACCAGCTAATGTACTACTTTTTAGTTACAGAAACTCGAATCAGCTTATCCTCTTTCGAAACCATCTCAAAAACACATGAATCTCTGATTTTAAATTTGTGCATTATCACAAAATCTTTCCATTTAGGACCAATTTTATATTCTCGTTCTTTGCCTTTACTTTTCAAAACATGCATTTTAAACCTTGTAGTAATCTTTGATTCCTCAACAATGAACTTCCAATTTTTTTATCCTCCTAGCTCAAGTAGTAACTTAGCAAATTGATACGGAATATACTGTAAAAAAAAAAAATAATAAACAAATAAATAAATAAATAAAATTAATTCCAAAAAAATTAAAGTAACTAATAAATATAAAACTATCATTATGCAAACTTATAACTCGATCAGCTTTGACATCATACTTAGTCAATGTCTTACAATAATGTAGAATAAGATATCTGCTTGTTTCAATGATAATTTATAAAAAAATGTCATCAAATTAAAAATCATAACAATCAAATATGTAAAATAATGTTATACAAAATATTCTGAAATAGAAAGTAATTCTTCTACCTAATATATTTTGATTGTAGCAAACTGAACTACCAATTAGTTTATATAGAGAATGACAAAATCAAAAACTTATATAACACTAGGATAATATTAAATGAACGTACCCTCTCTTTTTTGTCTTTGATCTATTCTGGACAGCGCTTGCTTTTGAATCCTTCTTGACAATTCTTTGTATCTCAGACCTACAAGTGCAATTAATAAAAAAAGAAAAAATTTCAAAAATAATTGAAAAAAATAGACAACTGAAAAAGCCAATAGCAACATGATATTATACAATAAATTATAGACATATTTAAAAATAAATATATTAATAAATATAATAATTGAAGTATAACATATACAAAATTAACAATAATTAAAAAAAACTGTAAATTCTAACCTTTTCATATTCTCATACATCCCATTATCCTCTATACTAGAAGCAACATCATCCAATGCATCAAAGTAATTTAACCCTAACTTATCCTGGATAACTTTTAACAAAGATATCCCAATAATATCTTTTACATAGTGAGATTCATAAAAATCCATATAGATTGGATTATTTCGCTTATCCAGAGGAGTCATAAAAAATATTCCATTTGTGACATACATTAAACAAATCCTCACAATGCTTCTGAAGTTATAGAAAGCAAGTAATTTCTCTACTTCAGGTGAAGGTATCCAGATTCTTTTTTCTCGAGTTTTAATTTTAAGCTTGATGCAATTGTCACAGAGATCAATTAGGACAATTTCATGTTTCAATTCAACACCATATCTAGCAATTATTCTATTTGGAACTAATACATCATCTTAAAAAAAACACTTATCACATACATTTATTTTATCATGATAGATTTTACTAATTCAATTACATGTAATTTATTTATTTTTTACATGGTTACTAAAAAAAAGGCACAAATTATATATTAATTTAAATGTGTATTCGTCCTTTGTATGCACCAAATGTAATGCTTGATTCTTTATCAAGTGGCCAATGTTGTTTTGTGCCAAAAAAACACCTAAATCAACTCCATTCAGTATGTTTATAACAAAGAACAAAAATCATTAATAGAAAACACAAATAATACACTATCTACCTTTTGCGATCACTTCTACATGCAACAATACTCATGTTAGGAGAACAGTTTTTAAAAAACTTCTTTGGTTTATCTGCAAACAAACAGAAAGAATGGAACAACAGTAACTTTTTATTAATGTAACTTTTTTACAACAAAAAATGTGATAATAATAATAACAGTACAAATGAGTTATTTCAAAAAATAGCATTCCACCTTCTCACTAAATATTTTTGAACTCCGCATATTCAGACTTGGAAAATCAACTTATGAACTCAATCTTTTCAAAACCCAAAAACTTCACTTAATCAAGTTAATGAAAGAAAAGATACCAACAGAGAAAAGACATGCAAAAGAAGAAACAACGAATAAAAGGTTGTGCGTTGGGAGTACAATGATCAGAGTAAAACTTCACCTTGTTGTAGTTTCAATCTGTCAACAAAAAAAAAAACACGCTGTCTGCGAAGAACCTAAAATATGACATTCGATATGTTTGACCCTCAATAATATTCTCTTTAAACCTATTTATGAGCTGCTTCTTAACAGTTGCTAGACTGCGCAAGAAACTAACAAATAAAAAAAAAAACAGTTACAAAGAATACAATTCAAGAGGAAAGAAAGCCATAAATAAAATCAACCCAAGACCAACAATGAACAGCCACTCACATCTTCATCAACAAGAACAATTTCTATTGAATTTGCAATATCATGATTTCCAAATGAAGGAACAATCCAAGTTCTTAGTACCCTAACTTTAAGTCTCCATGCCTCCCTTGGAGGGTGGATCTTAGAGATAGAATCAAATAGAGGAGGCATTGGCTCAACCACTAAACACAATAGAAAAAACTAAAAAAATAAATAGAAACCAGAAACAAAAGATTTCAGAGAAAAAAGGAGGTGCATTGGACCATACAACCAAGGAGTCCCTTTTATAGACAAGCTAAGAAATCACTAAAAAATTTGAATTTGAATACCTCAAAGAAAAGGTAGAAAAATATGTATCACATAGCATACATCATCTAATATTTATCACATACATATCTATACATCCATACATATGTAGCTACCACAATCAAGAACACCTATGCTATCCTCCCTGGACACCAATTGAATAAGAAAGGACAAATTTCAACAAATCTCATAGCATTATAATTATAAAGTAATAGAATAGAATACCCTAAAACCCACTAACATCTAATCTACTTGAACATGTGTGCATATACATATGAGGCACAACCAAAAATACCTATAATATAGTCATTGGGAGCAAACTGAATAGGAAAAGATATCTATTAGCATATCTCACTTGACTATTATACTATTATAGGATAATAAGAGAATTGGTTAAAAGGGAATGATAAATCTAATATTTTACACTATCATAAGAGATATAAAATATCTTATACCCACCAATATCTAACTGAACCTCT
>NC_029792.2:43827584-43831889 GCF_000816755.2 Arachis ipaensis
ATCATCTTCATCACTTTGCCATCTTTCACATACTCTTTCTCTTCACCAACAGAAGTTAGCAAACCAATAACATCTGTCCAAAAAAACAAACATCAACAAAATTACAGTTCAAAACTGCACACTTTCATAAAAAATTAACCAATAAAAAAAGGCAACAAACTGAAACAAAAAAAAAAAGAAAATGAAGGGGACAAAGCAGATATAAAGTCACCTACCAACTAAGTAAACATAATCTGTAGTCATTTTCAACAGCTCATCAAATGGATAGAAACTGAAACATGTCTTGGGGATAGCATCATCAGGGACAGGAATAACAGTTGTACGGTTAAGGAAAACCAACTTAAACTCATGTTCTGCTACCCTATAATTGTCTTGGTTTGGAACAACACTAAAATATGACAATTCGGTATGTTTGACCCTCAATAATATTCTCTTTAAACCTATTTATGAGATGCTTCTTAACAGTTGCTTGGATTTTGTTAGACTGCACAAGATAATAACAACAAATAAAAAAAAAACAGTTACAAAGAATACAATTCAAGAGGAAAGAAAGCCATAAATAAAATCAACCCAAGACCAACAATGAACAGCCACTCACATCTTCATCAACAAGAAAAATTTCCATTGAATTTGCAACATCATGATTTCCAAATGAAGGAACAATCCAAGTTTTTAGTACCCTAACTTTAAGTTTTCATGCCTCCCTTGGAGGGTGGATCTTAGAGATAGAATCAAATGGAGGAGGCATTGGCTCAACCACTAAACACAATAGAGAAAACTAAAAAAATAAATAGAAAAGAGAAACAAAAGATTTAAGAGAAGGAAGAAGGTGCATTAGACCATACAACTAATGAGTCCCTTTTATAGACAAGCTAAGAAATCACCAAAAAAATTGAATTTGAATACCTCAAAGAAAAGGTAGAAAAATATGTATCACATAGCATACATCATCTAATATCTATCACATACATATCTATACATCCATACATATGTAGCTACCACAATCAAGAACACCTATGCTATCCTCTTTGGGCACCAATTGAATAAGAAATGACAGATTCCAACAAATCTCATAGCATTATAATTATAAAGTAATAGAATAGAATACCCTAAAACCCACTAACATCTAATCTACTTGAACATGTATGCATATACATATGAGGCACAACCAAAAACACTTATAATGTAGTCATTGGGAACAAAAGAAAAGAGAAAAGACATCTATTAGCATATCTCACCTGACTATTATACTATTATAGGATAATAAGAGAATTGGTTAAAAGGGACTGAAATATTTTACATTCAATCAACAATCAACAAATCAATTAGAATAATTAATTACAAACAAAATGGAAATAAAAAGAGCAGCAATATCAAAACAACATTAAGATTAATATTTTTAAAAAATCAATTAAACATTTAACCTAAATATATAACACTCAATGGTTAGAGGAAAGAAAAATTAAAAAAAAATCAACAAAAAATAAATATATCAATCAACAAATCAATTAGAATAATTAATTACAAACAAAATGGAAATAAAAAGAGCAGCAATATCAAAACAACATTAAGATTAATATTTTTAAAAAATCAATTAAACATTTAACCTAAATATATAACACTCAATAGAAAATGGTTAGAATATCAATGTTAACTTATAAATCAAATCCAATATAATTTCTTGGATAATGTATTTCTAGTATATATATATATAAAGTAAATTATAGTTCATTGGCTTAGTGATTAGATAGATGCAATCTATAGCTAGAATCTAAAACAACCTAAAAGAAGAGAAAGTCACAAGCTGTCTGACGTGGCGGAAATTGGCGAGTTAAGAAATTGTTATAAGAGATACGTTGCAAGTACAGTTCTTAACCAACCGAATATCCGTTTATCAATTTAAAAGGGTTGTCACAAAATTAAAATTAAAATACTGGGAGTATGAATCCCAGGTCGTCTCCCAACGAGTTGCAGAAAGGTATGCTATTTTATTAATCGGATGTTTTCAAAAAATGGTTTGAGTTGATAAACAGGAAATTAAATTAGAGAATTGATGTAATTTTAAATAAAAACCTTGACTGGGAGTAGATTAGTTGGAAGCCCTATTCTTGTTGGAGTACTCTCAGGATTAATTGATAATTGAAGGTTGTTCTGCTTAGTTATCCCTTACTAGGTAAGGGAAAGTCAAGCAAGTTGGAAAGCTATTTCTATTCACAAGTCCCAATCCTCTCCCTTGAGAAGGATTAGTGTCAGTGACTAGAGGACAATCCAACAATAAACCTAATTACAATTTTTCTTTTGAGCATTCCAACTCAAGGTCTTCCTTTCAATCAACTCCCAATCAAGTTATGGAACTACTCGCTCATTGTGAATGTAAATTTCTTAACATAAGAAAGGAAAATAAAGAAAGACATAATAAATAATAATTAAAAGATCAATTTAAAAATAAAAGTAGTTCTTGTATTAATAAATTCTAAAATTAATCCAATAGTAATTCTGAATAAAGTAAGGACATGGAAGAGTAAAATATAAATAAGGAAACAAACTAGAATGTTGAAGTCTTTGCGGAGGTAATAACTCTTCTCAATATCCCAATCCAAAAAGCAATAAAATTCAAATCCTAAGAACGATAAATGTGTAGAAAGAAAATCTAGAGTAGAGAAGAAATTAGATCTAAAAACTAGAACTATGCGGAATGAATGTTTTCCCTGGTCTCTGCATGTTCCCTGGCTCTAATATGCTTTTCTGGGCCAAAAATTGGGTCAAAACAGGGCCCAAAATCGCTCCTAGTGAATTCTGCAGATCGCGCATGTCACGCGATCGCGTCATTCAGGCGTTCGCGTCATCCAGCGTTTTACCTTGCCACGCATGCTTGTCGTCCACGCCTTTGCGTCACTGGTGCAGTTTCCAATCTGCGCGGTCGCGTGGGCCATGCGTCCGCGTCACTGCAATTTCCTCTATATCGCGCGGCCGCGTGAGTCACGCGCCCGCGTCACTTCTCGCTAGTCATCTCATTAATTTTTTGTGTTCCTTGCAAGCTTCCTTTCCAATCTCCAAGTCATTCATGCCCTATAAAGCCTGAAACACTTAACACACAGATCACGGCATCAAATGGAATAAAGGAGAATTAAAATACAAAATTAAAAGTCTCTAGGAAGCAAATTTTCAACCATAAAGTATTTTTAGGAAGGAATTATAAATGCATGCTTTTTTAATGAATAAGTGGGTAAAGATTTGATAAAACCACACAATTAAACACAATATAAACCATAAAATAGTGGTTTATCAACCTCCCCACACTTAGATATTAGCATGTCCTCATGCTTAGTTGAAGGAGATAAAATAAATAAGAAGGAACATGTAAACTCATGCAAAGCAATGCAACCTATATATATGAATGCAACTATACGATTCTTGTCTACCTGGTTAGAAGTAAATAAGCTCTTTAAGACAATCACAAATCAAATTCCACTAATTCAATTATTATACAGTAAGAACAGATAAAAATGCAAGAAGGTAGCTCATGAAAGCAGGGAACATAGAATTTAAGCATTGAACCCTCACTGATGATGTATGTATGCTTGGTGCGCAGAAATTGTGATTACACTTTGATTATGTAAAATTCATCGCTCTTTCTTTCCCTGGTAATGGCGCCAAACACATGATGCCAATACCATGGTTCACAACTTCGCACAACTAACCAGCAAGTGCACTGGGTCGTCCAAGTAATACCTTACGTGAGTAAGGGTCGAATCCCACGGAGATTGTTGGTATGAAGCAAGCTATGGTCACCTTGTAAATCTCAGTCAGGCGGATATCAAATGGTTATGGAGTTTTCGAAAATAATATAATAAAATAGGGATAGAAATACTTATGTAAATCATTGGTGAGAATTTCAGATAAGCGAATAGAGATGCTTTCGTTCCTCTGAACCTCTGCTTTCCTGCTATCTTCATCCAATCAGTCTTACTCCTTTCCATGGCTGGCTTTATGTAATGCATCACCATTGTCAAAGGCTACTTTCGGTCTTCTCTCGGGAAAATGATCCAAATGCCCTGTCACGGCACGGCTAATCGTCTGGAGGCATCACCCTTGTCAATGGCTTCATCTTATCCTCTCAGTGAATAATATGCTCACGCACCCTGTCACGGCACGGCTATTCATCTGTCGGTTCTCGATCATGCTGGAATAGGATTCACCCTCCTTTTGCGTCTGTCACTAACGCCCAGCACTCGCGAGTTTGAAGCTCGTCACAGTCATTCAATCATTGAATCCTACTCGGAATACCACAGACAAGGTTTAGAC
>NC_029792.2:43831926-43832555 GCF_000816755.2 Arachis ipaensis
AAGGTAGAATGGAAGTGGTTGTCAGGCACGCGTTCCTAGGGAATGATGATGATTGTCACGTTCATCACATTCAGGTTGAAGTGCGAATGAATATCTTAGAAGCGAAATAAGATGAATTGAATAGAAAACAGTAGTACTTTGCATTAATCTTTGAGGAACAGCAGAGCTCCACACCTTAATCTATGGAGTGTAGAAACTCTACCGTGAAAATACATAAGTGAAAGGTCCAGGCATGGCCGAGATGGCCAGCCCCCAAAACGTGATCACAGGATCAAAATACAATCCAGGATTCCAAATACAATAGTAAAATGTCCTATTTATAATAAACTAGCTACTAGGGTTTACAGAAGTAAGTAATTGATGCATAAATCCACTTCCGGGGCCCACTTGGTGTGTGCTTGGGCTGAGCTTGAGTGCTACACGTGTAGAGGTCATTCCTGGAGTTGATCGCCAATTTTGGTGCCAATTTGGGCGTTGAACTCCACTTTGCAACTTGTTTCTGGTGCTGGACGCCAGAATTGGGCAGAGAACTGGCGTTGAACGCCAGTTTGCATCGTCTAAACTTGGGCAAAGTATGGACTATTATTTATTGCTGGAAAGCCCTGGATGTCTACTTTCCAACGCAATTA
>NC_029792.2:43832639-43833186 GCF_000816755.2 Arachis ipaensis
CCACAGACACATAATTGGGTGAACCTTTTCAGATTGTGACTCAGCTTTGCTAAAGTCCCCAATTAGAGGTGTCCAGGGTTTATAAGCACACTCTTTTTTTTGCTTTGGACCTTGACTTTAACCACTCAATCTCAAGTTTTCACTTGACACCTACACGCCACAAGCACATAGTTAGGGACAACTTGGTTTAGCCGCTTAGACCAGGATTTTATTTCTTTAGGCCCTCCTATCCACTGATGCTCAAAGCCTTGGGATCCTTTTTATTACCCTTGCCTTTTGGTTTTAAGGGCTATTGGCTTTTTGCTCTTGCCTCTTAGTTTTAAGAGCTTTTGGCTTTGTGAACAAGGGAGGTTCATCTTTCCAAGTTTCAATACCAAATAATTTAGCATTCAGCTTCATGATTGCACCAAGAAACTTGACAGTTTGCTCTTCAGTAACATCCTCATTCTCTTCAGAAGATGAATACTCATCAGAGATCATGAAGGGCGTAAGGAGGTTCAATGGAATCTCTATGGTCTCTAGATGAGTCTCAGATTCCTTTGGTTCC
>NC_029792.2:43833624-43837017 GCF_000816755.2 Arachis ipaensis
TTTGGTTCCTCAGAGGGAAGCTCCTTATTGATCACTGGACGTCCCAGGAGGTCTTCCCCCTTGGGATTCACGTCCTCCTCTCCTTCTTTGGGTTCGGCCATTTTGGTTATGTCAATGGCCTTGCACTCTCCTTTTGGATTCTCTTCTGTATTGCTTGGGAGAGTACTAGGAGGGATTTCAGTGATCCTTTTACTCAGCTGGCCCACTTGTGCTTCCAAATTTCTAATGGAAGACCTTGTTTCATTCATGAAACTTACAGTGGCCTTGGATAGATCAGAGACTAAGTTTGCTAAGCTAGATGGATTTTGCTCAGAATTCTCTGTCTGTTGCTGAGTGGATGATGGAAAAGGCTTGCTATTGCTAAACCTCTTTCTTCCACCATTATTAAAGCCTTGTTGAGGCTTTTGATCCTTCCATGAGAAATTTGGATGATTTCTCCATGATGAGTTATAGGTGTTTCCATAAGGTTCACCTAAGTAATTCACCTCTGCTATTGCAGGGTTTGCAGGATCATAAGCTTCTTCTTCAGAAGATGCCTCTTGAGTACTGTTGGATGCAGCTTGCATTCCATTCAGACTATGAGAAATCATATTGACTTGCTGAGTCAATATTTTGTTCTGAGCCAATATGGCATTCAGAGTATCAATCTCAAGAACTCCCTTCTTCATAAGCGTCCCATTACTCACAGGGTTCCTCTCAGAAGTGTACTTGAACTGGTTATTAGCAACCATGTCAATGAGTTCTTGAGCTTCTGCAGGCATTTTCTTTAGGTGGATGGATCCACCTGCAGAAGTATCCAATGACATCTTTGATAGCTCAGATAAACCATCATAGAATATATCCAGGATGGTCCATTCTGAAAGCATGTCAGAAAGACACTTTTTGGTCAACTATTTGTATCTTTCCCAAGCTTCATAGAGGGATTCACCATCTTTTTGTTTGAAGGTTTGAACATCCATTCTAAGCTTGCTCAGCTTTTGAGGAGGAAAGAACTTGGCTAAGAAAGCCGTGACCAGCTTATCCCAAGAGTTCAGGCTATCTCTGGGTTGAGAGTCTAACCAGATTCTAGCTCTGTCTCTTACAGCAAATGGGAAAAGCATGAGCCTGTAGACTTCAGGATCTACTCCATTAGTCTTAACAGTATCACAGATCTACAAGAATTCAGTTAAAAACTGAAAAGGATCTTCAGATGGAAGTCCATGAAACTTGTAGTTCTGCTGCATCAGAGAAACTAGCTGAGGTTTCAGCTCAAAATTGTTTGCTCCAATGGCAGGAATGGAGATGCTTCTTCCATGTAAATTAGAATTAGGTGCAGTAAAGCCACCAAGCATCCTCCTTGCATTATTATTATTTTTAGCTGCCATCTCCTCTTCCTGTTCGAAAATTTCTGACAGGTGCTTGCTGGTTTGTTGTAATTTAGCTTCTCTTAATTTTCTCTTCAGAGTCCTTTCAGGTTCTGGATCTGCTTCAACAAGAATATTCTTGTCCTTACTCCTGCTCATATGACAAAGAAGAGGGCACAGAAAAAATAATAATAGAGATCCTTTTTGCCCAAGCATAGAGGTTCCCTTATGTGAGTAGAAGAAAAGAAGGAGATGAGGGGGAAGGATTTTCGAAAATAATTTTTGAAAAAGAGTTAGTGATTTTCGAAAATAGTTTTTTTTTTGAAAAAGGTTAGTATTTTTTTCGAAAATTAAAATAAAAATTAAAATAATTAATTAATTAAAAAAAAGAAATTTTTGAAAAAGAGGGAGATATTTTCGAAAATTAGAGAGAGAGAGAGAGTTAGTTAGGGGGTTTTGAAAAAGATAAGAAACAAACAAAAAGTTAGTTAGTTAGTTGAAACAAATTTTGAAAATCAATTTTTGAAAAGATAAGAAGTTAGGAAGTTAGAAAAGATATTTTGAAATCAAATTTTTGAAAAAGGTAAGATAAGAAGATATTTTTGAAAAGATATGATTGAAATTAGTTTTTGAAAAAGATTTGATTTTTAAAATCACAATTAATGACTTGATTCACAAGAAATCACAAGATATGATTCTAGAACTTAAAGTTTGAATCTTTCTTAACAAGTAAGTAACAAACTTGAAATTTTTGAATCAAAACATTAATTGCTATTGTTATTTTCGAAAATTTGGTATAAAAATAAGAAAAAGATTTTTGAAAAATATTTTTAGAATTTTCGAAAATAACTAAGAAAAAATGAAAAAGATTTGATTTTTGAAAAAGATTTTGAAAAAAGATAAGATTTTTAAATTTAAAATTTGATTTGACTCATAAAAACAACTAGATTTTAAAAATTTTTGAAATTATGAGAGAAAAGAGGGAAAGATATTTTTTTGATTTTTTTTGAATTTTTATGATGAGAGAGAAAAACAAGAAAAATGATGCAATGCATGAAAGTTATGGATCAAAACAATGAATGCATGCAAGAATGCTATGAATGTCAAGATGAACACCAAGAACACTATGAAGATCATGATGAACATCAAGAACACAATTTTGAAAAATTTTTAATGCAAAGAAAACATGCAAGACACCAAACTTAGAATTCTTTAATGCTTAGACACTAAGAATTCAAGAATGCATATGAAAAACAAGAAAAGACACAAAACATGCAAATGCAAAGATCAAACAAGAAGACTTACCAAGAACAACTTGAAGATCATGAAGAACACTATGAATGCATGAATTTTTTCGAAAAAAAATGCAAGATGCACATGCAATTGACACCAAACTTATAACACGACTCAAGACTCAAACAAGAAACACACAATATTTTTTATTTTTATGATTTTCTAATTTTTTTTGTATTTTTTTTCTTTTAATTTTTTCGAAAATCATTTGAAAAAAGAAAAATAAGGATTCCAAAATTTTTAATATGAATTCCAGGAATCTTATGCTCTTTAGTCTAAAGCTCCAATCAAAGGGTCAGGCATGACTTAATAGCCAGCCAAGCTTTAGTAAAAATATGAGTGTAATTCATTCAATTTTAAGCCAAAACCTCTGTCCAAAAGAATTTAGACATGGTTTTATAGCCAGCATGCTTCAACATGCTTCATGAAACACTAGAATTCATTCTTAAAAATTCTGAAGGAAAATATATTTTTGAAAACATTTATTATTATTATTTTTTTTTTCGAAAACAAAGGAGAAATTTTTGAAAGATTTTTGAAAAATTTTTGAAAACAAAACAAAAAGAAAATTACCTGATCTGAGCAACAAGATGAACCGTCAGTTGTCCAAACTCAAACAATCCCCGGCAACGGCGCCAAAAACTTGGTGTGCGAAATTGTTACTCAGGTTGTGAATTGTTGTTCGAAATTGATTCCCTGGCAATGGCACCAAAAACGGATGCACAGAACCATGGTCTAAACATATCTTCACAACTTC
>NC_029792.2:43841949-43867614 GCF_000816755.2 Arachis ipaensis
ACTAACCAGCAAGTGCACTGGGTCGTCCAAGTAATAAACCTTATGTGAGTAAGGGTCGATCCCATGGAGATTGTTGGCCTGAAGCAAGCTATGGTCACCTTGTAAATCTCAGTCAGGCGGATATCAAATGGTTATGGAGTTTTTGAATATATATAATAAATAAACAGAAAATAAAGATAAAGATACTTATGTATATCATTGGTGAGAATTTCAGATAAGCGTATAGTTCGTTCCTCGTTCCTCTGAACCTCTGCTTTCCTGCTATCTTCATCCAATCAGTCTCACTCCTTTCCATGGCTGGCTTTATGTGATACATCACCATTGTCAATGGCTACTTTTGGTCTTCTCTCGAGAAAATGATCCAAATCACGGCACGGATGGAGTTTTCAAAAATAATATAATAAAATAGGGATAGAAATACTTATGTAAATCATTGGTGAGAATTTCAGATAAGCGAATAGAGATGCTTTCGTTCCTCTGAACCTCTGCTTTCCTGCTATCTTCATCCAATCAGTCTCACTCCTTTCCATGGCTGGCTTTATGTGATACATCACCATTGTCAATGGCTACTTTTGGTCTTCTCTCGAGAAAATGATCCAAATGCCCTGTCACGGCACGGCTAATCGTCTGGAGGTATCACCCTTGTCAATGGTTTCATCTTATCCTCTCAGTGAAAATGGTCAACGCACCCTGTCACGGCACGGCTATTCATCTGTCGGTTCTCAATCATGCTGGAATAGGATTTACTATCCTTTTGCATCTGTCACTACGCCCAGCAATCGCGAGTTTGAAACTCGTCACAGTCATTCAATCATTGAATCCTACTTGGAATACCACATACAAGGTTTAGACTTTTCGGATTCTCTTGAATGCCGCCATCATTCTAGCTTACACCACGAAGATTCTGATTAAGAGATCTAAGAGATACTCATTCAATCTAATGTAGAACGGAAGTGGTTGTCAGGCACGCGTTCATAAGGAATGATGATGATTGTCACGTTCATCACATTCAGGTTGAAGTGCGAATGAATATCTTAGAAGCGAAATAAGATGAATTGAATAGAAAACAGTAGTACTTTGCATTAATCTTTGAGGAACAGCAGAGCTTCACACCTTAATCTATGGAGTGTAGAAACTCTACCGTGAAAACACATAAGTGAAAGGTCCAGGCATGGCCGAGAGGCCAGCCCCCAAAACGTGATCACAGGATCAAAATACAATCCAGGATGTCAAATACAATAGTAAAATGTCCTATTTATAATAAACTAGCTACTAGGGTTTACAGAAGTAAGTAATTGATGCATAAATCCACTTTCGGGGCCCACTTGGTGTGTGCTTGGGCTGAGCTTGAGTGCTACACGTGTAGAGGTCATTCCTGGAGTTGATCGCCAATTTTGGTGCCAGTTTGGGCGTTGAACTCCACTTTGCAACTTGTTTCTGGCGCTGGACGCCAGAATTGGGCAGAGAACTGGCGTTGAACGCCAGTTTGCATCGTCTAAACTTGGGCAAAGTATGGACAATTATACATTGCTGGAAAGCCCTAGATGTCTACTTTCCAACGCAATTGGAAGCGCGCCATTTCGAGTTCTGTAGCTCCAGAAAATCTACTTTGAGTGCAGGGATGTCAGAATCCAACAGCATCAGCAGTCCTTCTTCAACCTCTGAATCTCATTTTTGCTCAAGTCCCTCAATTTCAGCCAGAAAATACCTGAAATCACAGAAAAACACACAAACTCATAGTAAAGTCCAGAAATGTGAATTTAACATAAAAACTAATGAAAACATCACTAAAAGTAACTAGATCCTACTAAAAACATACTAAAAACAATGCCAAAAAGCGTATAAATTATCCGCTCATCAATGCTCTAATCTCTCTAGTGTATAGGGTAATCACTTTATCCTTTTCTAATCATGCTTTCTAATATTTGTTCTTCACCTAACCAATCAACAACATTTAATATACCAATGCAAACATCATGAGGTCTTTTCAAGGTTGTAATGGGGCCAAGGTAAGGGTAAGGATACATATATGGTTAAGTAAGCTTATAAATTGAATCTTTAATTAACCCAAGCTTTCCCTAACACACATATATAAATTCTATATAACTTAAATTTTATACCTAGCTACCCAAAATTTCTCTTTCACATTCCTTACTCATGTATTAACTTTTATTTTAATTTTATCATACATGCATTGATCTTTGAATTCTTAACTCAACATTGGGGTAATTTTGTCCCCTTAATTAATTATTGAATATTTTTGAAATTTTTTTTCATAAACATAAAAATAAACATAGCTTATCAATGCACATGGATGTTTAATTCTTATAGTTTCACATGAGCAGGTACCCAAATTCCCATTATATCATCATGACACATTCCCTTATTATCTTTTGTTCCCACAATTTTTCCATACTTAATTAACATACAATTATATCTCAAGCTAACCAAAGATTCAATTGGGATATAAAATTATTTTTCCGCTTAAGGCTAGTAATGTGGTAAAATAAAGAATAATTGGGATTTAAAAGCTCAAAGTGGCTAACAAAGGTAATTGCAAGGGTAGGCTTAATTTGGATAAGTGAGCTACACAAATAATGGCCTCAATCATATGCAAGCATATAAATATATTGAACATTGGACATATAGGATGAAACAAAATATAAATTACAATCATAGAGAAGTAAACACACAAGAACAAAATAATTATGGTTAAATAATGTAACCATGTATAAAGGCTCAATTCTCACAGGTTGTGTGTTCTTTAGCTCAAAAACCATGTTCCAAATATAACTTCAAGCAAATTTAACATAAAAGTTTAGATTAAAATTACTGAAATTTTGTTCTAAAAATAGGGTCTTAGAAGAAATTTATTGTCTTTTCAATCAAGTAGAACATGCATTCAACTAATCTATTACTATGCAATCTATCCTATTCTACAAAAGAAAAACTAACTAAATATCCTATTTTATTGGTGTTAGGGAAGAAAAATTACCTCCGGAAGTCAGGTACTGACCGACCTCCCCACACTTAAGGCTTTGCACCGTCCTCGGTGCCATCTGTCAGGAACAGGGGTGGGCTGGTAGCAGTATCTTCACAGTCAGGACCATCATGGCTCCCTGTGCTGGTAAAGGAAGTGGAGTCCAGGGTGCCTGAGTCTCTGTATTTTCCTTTAAGTAGCTCCTTGAGGTATGTGAATCGGCGCTAGTTACGGCGCTCTCTTAGCTTTGCTTTGTGTTCCAGCCGATCTAACCTTTCAAGTATCTGATGGAGCAGTTGAGTTGTTGTAGGTGCTTGTGGTGTTGAAGGAGGAATCTCTTCATCCGGTTTAGTAGGCTGGCTTGTAGTGGCTGCTGGAGGTCTAATGTATTTCCCGTTAGGGACATATTGATCTTTCCGTGGAAGCATGGCCTTGGTGTCCTCAGCTCTGTAGGAGACTCCGGCTGCTGAGATGAGATCTGAAACCAAGGCGGAAAAAGGTAAGTTGCCCGCAATTTGTACGTGTCCCATAGCACTCCGGATGTGTCTTGGTAGGTTCAGAGGCTGGTCTGTAAGGATGTGCCATAGTAGAACGGCCATGTCTGCAGTGAAGGAGGACTCGTGGGTGCTCGGAAAGACGTAATGGGACATAATCTGTGCCCATACGCGAGCCTCCAAGGTAAGTGCAGAAGCCAAGATTCCCTTAGGATGGGAACGATGGTAACCGTAGATCCATCTGCTGCCAGGTAGTGCGATAACTCTGAGAACAGCGTCCTAGTCAAATTGGTACATCTGGCGCTTGAGTGTGGCTTCTTGAAATGCGTCCAGTCCTTCTGGAGTAGGGGGAAGATCTAAAGCTCGTTGAATGGCCTCTTCCATAATGGGGATTTGCTTCTGACGGAAATAGACAGACTACAGGGTTGGCAGGTGAAAGTTGGAGTAGAACTCGACTACCCAGGAAAGATTAACCTGCCGTGGCAGTCTCTGGAGGAAACCCCATTGTCTTCGTGTAATTTGTGGCTCAACAAATTCAGCAATATGGTTTGGGAGGATAAGAAGGTGTTCGTTGTTGTAACTCCTTTCTGCCAGGATGGGGAACATCTGCTCACAGTAGCGATTGGTAAATCGCGCAGTGTCCTTTGCTGGGAAGGCTTTCTCTTTATCATCAACCTTTATAATCATCTTAATTCTTTTTGTTGAGGGTTTAACTACAGTTGAAGAAGGCTCTGCCACTAGTGCTCGTTTTGTTCCTCTCATTGCTGTTGATTTGGGAGCAGCTTTCTCCTTGCCTTTCTTGGTGGCCATCCTGAAAGGGAGAAAAGAGAAAGTATGTCAAAATGTCAAGGGGTAGAGCAAGGAAGAGGATGGTATAGGTGGTAATCAATGCACATTAAAGATGAATGAAGTTAACACATGGTCATGACTGCATGTGAAAAACTATCATGAGGAAAAGGCACATGGCACATGGCATGCAGGCAAAGGCACGAGTAGCATAGATCAAGCATTCAATGTCCATGTTAATTTACCACAGAATTTAAACTAACAACCTGTTTGGAATAACAATTATATTAAATTAATAAAATATAAAAAAGAGTTTTGTGAAAAGCAGGCATTTAGAGTAAAAAAAAATCCAAAAATAGTGCACAATGCCATACAGGCGTTTTCACAAACACATAGCATGCATGGTAGGTAAGCTATTGAAAATAATAAGTGGAACATGCAAGCAACCCTTCAAAAATTAACATAAAATTGCCAAACAAGTTCTTAATAATCCACAAGCAAACCATAGGGAATAATAATGACCCTACTAAATATCTAACACCAATTAAAAGAAAAAGAAAGAAAAAAGAAAAATATAGATAATACAAGTAAAAAGAAAAAGAAAAGAAGAAGAGAACATAAATTAAGAAGAAGAATAGAAAAGTAAAGAGGGGAGAAGAAAAGAAAAACCTTGATAATGGTGGTGAGAGAGAAAGTAGAAAGTGAGAAAGAAGGAAGGAGGAAGAGAGGGAAAGAAAATAATGAGGGGGAAAAGAAAAAGTAGGATTTGGGGAAGGGAAAGATAAGATATTTGGCAAATTAGGATAAGCTGTGCGGCGCAGGCGACGCGGACGCGTGGGGACGCGTTCGTGCGACTTGCGCTTAATTGAATTGACGCGGTCGCGTTGGTCATGCAGACGCGTGACGCGTTTGTGCTAATGGCGCGAGGGCAGCCTCGCGCTCGCACAACTCTCTGTTTAAAATGTATTATTGCCAAAATCCAGGGTGACGTGGTCGCGTGGTCGATGCGATCGCGTGAGTGGCCATTATAGGG
This sequence comes from Arachis ipaensis, assembly GCF_000816755.2. Taxonomy (NCBI): domain Eukaryota; kingdom Viridiplantae; phylum Streptophyta; class Magnoliopsida; order Fabales; family Fabaceae; genus Arachis; species Arachis ipaensis. The sequence goes on from NC_029792.2 coordinate 43,847,243, forward strand.
ATGTGACGCGGACGCGTGAGCCATGCGTCTGTGTGGTAAGGCTTGTGCGTTCGGCACTAATCCAGCACTACTCCCGCACAACTTTCGGTCGTGCATCCTTTTTTTACGTCAATTTTCAGGTCACGCGTCCGCGTGGGTGACGCGGACGCGTGGGGTGATTTGTGCCAAAGGCACGCCTCCAGCCACACTCTCGCGTGACTCTCTGTTCGGTTTCTTATTCTTTCTGAACCAACTGCGACGCGGACGCGTCAGCGACGCTGTCGCATCGCATGCTCTTCCTCTCCTTCTTTTTTTAAATAAAATTAAATATGCAAATGCAGATGCAAACTAGATGTGCTAATAATGAGATGAGTTATTGAAAAAGAAAACTAAGAATAAAGAGAGGAACGATCATACCATGGTGGGTTGTCTCCCACCTAGCACTTTGCTTTAACGTCCTTAAGTTGGACGCTCCAGTAGCTCAGTCTTCTGCTGTGAGTGGATCCTCCAAGAGGAAGATGTCTAACTCCTTGTTTTTGTCACCTTCTCACCATGATATAGCTTCAAACGATGGCCATTAACTTTGATGAGTTCAGAGCTTGAAGGATGACTTAGGTGAAAAACTCTGTACGGCTCAGCCTTCTCTACTCTATATGGACCTTCCCACCTTGATCTCAACTTGCCTGGCATGAGCCTCAGTCTAGATTTATAAAAGAGGACTAAGTCCCCAGGTTGGAACTCTTTCCTCCTGATGTGCTGATCATGTACAACCTTCATCTTTTCCTTGTACAGCCTTGAGTTCTCATAAGCTTCTAGGCGAAGGCTTTCCAATTCTTGCAGCTGCAACTTCCTTTCAGCTCCGGCTTTCTCAAATCCCATGTTGCACTCTTTTACTGCCCAAAAGGCTTTGTGCTCTACTTCAACTGGGAGATGACAGGCTTTTCCATAAACTAAGCGAAAGGGACTCATCCCAATGGATGTCTTGTATGCTGTTCTGTATGCTCAAAGTGCATCTTGTAGCCTGGTGCTCCAGTCTCTTCTATGAGGTTTGACTATCTTCTGCAATATACGCTTTATCTCTCTGTTTGACACCTCGACTTACCCATTAGTCTGAGGATGGTAGGCTGTTACTACTTTATGAATTATCCCATGCTTCTTCAGTAATCCTGTTAGTCTCCTGTTACAAAAATGGGTGCCTTGATCACTCACAATTGCTCGTGGTGATCCAAAGTGACAAATAATGTAGTTTCTAACAAAAGAAACAACAGTGTTAGCATCATCAGTGTGGGTAGGAATTGCTTCCACCCATTTAGAAACGTAATCTACAGCTAACAATATATAAAAATAACCATTAGAATTTGGAAATGGACCCATGAAGTCAATGCCCCAAATATAAAAAATTTCACAGAAAAGCATAATTTGTTGAGGCATCTCATCCCTCCTGGATATATTACCAAATTTTTGGCATGAGAAACAGGATTTACAAAATTCAGCAGCGTCTTTAAAAAGAGTAAGCCACTAGAATCCACAGTCCAAGATTTTTCTAGCTGTCCGTTTAGGGCTAAAATGTCCTCCACTCTCAGATGAGTGACATGCCTCTAAGATGGACTGGAATTCTGATTGAGGCACACACCTTCTAATTACCTGGTCAGCGCCACATCTCCATAAATATGGGTCATCCCATATATAATATTTGAACTCGCTTTTCAGCTTGTCTCTTTGATTCTTAGTAAAGTTTGGAGGAAAAGTGCGGCTAACTAGATAATTAGCTACAGGTGCATACCAAGGGACTACCTCTGATACTGCTTGCAGGTTATCAAAAGGGAAATTATCAGCTATAGGAGTGGAGTCATCCTTAATGTGCTCAAGGCGACTCAAGTGGTCTGCCACTAAATTCTGTTACCACTCCTATCCTTTATTTCTAAATTAAATTCTTGTAGTAGCAGTATCCAACGTATGAGCCTTGGTTTGGACTCCTTTTTAGCTAATAAATACTTTAGAGCTGCGTGGTCTGAATACACTACTACTTTAGTACCAAGTAAATAGGCTCGAAATTTATCGAGATTAAAAACAATAGCAAGAAGCTCTTTCTCAGTAGTAGTGTAGTTAGATTGAGCAGTGTCTAAAGTTTTAGACGCATAAGCAATTACAAAGGGGTCTTTACCTTCACGCTGAACCAGCGCTGCTCCTACTGCATGGTTGGAAGCATCGCACATGATTTTAAATGGCTGGCTCCAGTCTGGTCCTCTCACAATTGGAGCTTGAGTCAGGGCAGTCTTCAGCTTATCAAACGCTTGTTTGCAATCCTCACTGAACTTACTACTCGGCCGTCTATTTCAAAAGAGTATGTTCCTGAAAAAGCATCCAATTTGAACTTCGAGGTCTTCAGGAAAGGTCTTCCGAGTAGGATTGATGATGGCTTCTCTAAGTCATTTTGGGGCATCTCCAGGATATAAAAATCAATGGAAAAGGTGAGCCCTTTAATGCCCAATAATACATCTTCAGCAACTCCGGCCACTGTAATAATGCTTTTATCTACTAACACAAAATGAGCTGCCGACCTTTTTAAGGGAGGGAGCCTCAAAATATCATATATAGACAAAGGCATTATACTCACAGATGCTCCTAAATCACACATGCAGTCAGAAAATACCACACCACCAATAGTACAATTAACCATACATGGACCCGGATCACTACACTTTTCAGGTATACCTCCCATTAAAGCAGATATAGAACTACCTAAAGGAATAGTCTCTAATTCATTAATTTTGTCTTTATGTATACATAAATCTTTTAGAAACTTTGCGTATTTAGGTACCTGTTGAATAACATAAAAAAGGGGAACATTTACCTCAACCTTTTTGAATATTTCTACCATTTTGGGATCAGGTTCCAACTGCTTCCTTGGCTTCCTTGCAAGTTGTGAAAATGGAATAGGAATGGCGTTTTCTACAGTGTTTGCGCCCTTTGGTGCTTCTTCCTGTGATTGAGCTTTTTCTTCTTCAGCCATGTCTTGTATATCCTCTTCTTCCTCAACATCTTCTATTTCCACTACCTCTTCAGCTGAGGTGTGTTCTGGTGGGTTTGGCTCCTCCTGATTCCTCTCTTGCAATATGGTTCCGGACCTTAGGGTAATGACATTGATGCCACCCTTTGGATTGGGTAAGGGTTGAGAAGGAATTCTACTGGAGCTTGCCTGTTGAGTGCTTGAAGTATTGGGTGGTGCCAGCTGAGAGATTAGAGCTTGTATAGCGGACGCTAGGCCATTAAGTGAACTTTCCATGTTCTTTTGTCCTTGTGCAATGGATTGAAGAGTATCGTCACTCGGAGAGGAATTAGATTGAGTGATCTGCAGAACTTGTTGTTGGTTGTGTTGTGGTCCTTGGGACTGCCTCAGGTGAGGTGCTCTGTAAGGCTGGTTCTGGTTTTGCTGCCTGTTGTTGTTATTATTCCACCTCTGATATCCTTGATTATCTCTGCCTCCTTTGTTATTGTTGTCCCTCCAATTCTGGTTAGAATTGTCCCTCCAATTCTGGTTAGAGTTGTCCTGCCATCCATGGCTGTAACTGCCACCTTGATTGTACCCTTGGTTGGGGGCGGTCATAGAAGTTATGAGTGGCTGCCACAGTGTTGTCTTCCTACTGGAGCTGCGGACATTCATCAGTATAATGGCTGTAATCGGCACAGATCCCACACACTCTCTGTGAGACTAACTGTTGGTTTTGCTGTGCTTGTTGTTGACTCAACTGCATCTGCTTCAGTAAGTTGGTCATTTTACATATACTCTGAGCCAGAGCAGTAGTTTCTTTGCTAGAAGATACCTCTGCAATAGCCTTTGAGCGGCTTTGTTTCTGCCTGTGATTCCGAGTAGATTCAGCTAAGTCGCTAATCAATTGCCATGCCTCATCAGTGGTCTTGTACTTTTTCATAGACCCATTGCTAGCACTTTCCAATGTGGTCTTATCTTGGGGCCTCATGCCCTGTGTGACGTAGCCGAGCAACACTATCTTGTCAATCATATGGTGGGGGCATGCTTCCAGAAGGTTGTTGAAGCACTCCCAGTATTCATAGAGAGTCTCGGATTCGTCCTGAATAATCATGAAATTGTCTTTCCTCAGTTTATCAGTAACTTCAGCTGGGAAAATTTTTTCCAAAAATTCTCTTCTAAGCGTATCCCAGTCAGAAACGATTGCTGCGAGTTGAGTGTAGTACCACTCTCTTGCTTTTTCCTCAAGAGAGAACGGGAAAGCTTTCAACAGAATAGAAGTTTCATCTGCACCATCGTGCCTGACAGTAGAACAGGTTGCTTGGAAATCTCTCAGGTGTTGATAGGCTCTTGAGCAGGTAAGCCATGAAACTTAGGCATCAAATTGAGCAGTGCAGTCTTTATTTCAAAGTCTGTAGCCACTGCTGGGTGATGCGCTTGAAACGGTTGCATCGAAAAATCAGGGGCTCCAGCCTCTTGGATAGTAATTTTTCTAGGTGCTGCCATGTTACCTGCACGTAAATCAACCGAATCAGTAGAAAGGGAGCTTGTTTCTTCCTCAAATGACATTTCAGATTCGCCCTCGGAGAGGACTAACCAACGCCAAGCTTGCCTTATTCGTGAGATAGTTCTTTCAATCTCAGGATCAAATACTGGCAAGCTTGGATCAGGAAGTGAACGCGTCATTTAACGAAAGAAACATGTAGCTCATAGTAGCAAAATAAAATAAAATGCAAATAAATAAATTCCAATTAATAACTTAGCACTCTATTGCAACTTCTCGACAACGGCGCCAAAAATTGACGTAGCGGAAATTGGCGAGTTAAGAAATTGTTATAAGAGATACGTTGCAAGTACAGTTCTTAACCAACCGAATATCCGTTTATCAATTTAAAAGGGTTGTCACAAAATTAAAATTAAAATACTGGGAATATGAATCCCAGGTCGTCTCCCAACGAGTTGCAGAAAGGTGTGCTATTTTATTAATCGGATGTTTTCAAAAAATGGTTTGAGTTGATAAACAGGAAATTAAATTAGAGAATTGATGTAATTTTAAATAAAAACCTTGACTGGGAGTAGATTAGTTGGAAGCCCTATTCTTGTTGGAGTACTCTCAGGATTAATTGATAATTGAAGGTTGTTCTGCTTAGTTATCCCTTACTAGGTAAGGGAAAGTCAAGCAAGTTGGAAAGCTATTTCTATTCACAAGTCCCAATCCTCTCCCTTGGGAAGGATTAGTGTCAGTGACTAGAGGACAATCCAACAATAAACCCAATTACAATTTTTCTTTTGAGCATTCCAACTCAAGGTCTTCCTTTCAATCAACTCCCAATCAAGTTATGGAACTACTCGCTCATTGTGAATGTAAATTTCTTAACATAAGAAAGGGAAATAAAGAAAGACATAATAAATAATAATTAAAAGGTCAATTTAAAAATAAAAGTAGTTCTTGTATTAATAAATTCTAAAAATAATCCAATAGTAATTCTGAATAAAGTAAGGACATGGAAGAGTAAAAGATAAATAAGGAAACAAACTAGAATGATGAAGTCTTTGAGGAGGTAATAACTCTTCTCAATATCCCAATCCAAAAATTAATAAAATTCAAATCCTAAGAACGATGAATGTGTAGAGAGAAAACCTATAGGAGAGGAAAAATCATATCTAAAAACTAGAACTATACGGAATGAATGTTCTCCCTGGTCTCTGCATGATCCCTGGCTCTAATCTGCTTTTCTGGGCCGAAAATTGGGTCAAAACAGGGCCCAAAATCGCCCCCAGCGAATTCTGCAGATTCTGCAGATCGCGCATGTCACGCGATCGCGTCATCCAGGCGTTCGCGTCATCCAGCGTTTTACCTTGCCACGCGTGCGCATTGTCCACGCCTTCGCGTCACTGGTGCAGTTTCCAATCCGCGCGGTCGCGTGGGCCATGCGTCCGCGTCACTGCAATTTTCTCTATATCACGCGGCCGCGTGAGTCACGCGCCCACGTCACTTCTCGCTGGTCATCTCCTTAATTTCTTGTGTTCCTTCCATTTTTGTAAGCTTCTTTTCCAATCTCCAAGTCATTCATGCCCTATAAAGCCTGAAACACTTAACACACAGATCACGACATCGAATGGAATAAAGGAGAATTAAAATACAAAATTAAAAGTCTCTAGGAAGCAAGTTTTCAACCATAAAGTATTTTTAGGAAGGAATTATAAATGCATGCTTATTTAATGAATAAGTGGATAAAGATTTGATAAAACTACACAATTAAACACAATATAAACCATAAAATAGCGGTTTATCACTGTCCCAACTTCCTACACCATAAAAGTTGATTTGACACATATAGCACCTAGTAATAATATATAAAAAGCAAATTATACTTGGAAATAACAACTGCCCCTCTTAATAACATCAGTCATCACATCAATCATCACAACAAACAACAAAGACCTATAAAAAGCAGTTAACACATAATCCATAATATATAGTGAGAAAAAATAAAATAAATAAGTTATCTCACTTTTTAACTAATATTTTATCTAACAAAAAGTATTTTTTAAAATTAAATAACAAGAGAGATGTATTTTAAAATTTCAAAGAGAATAAATTTAAAAATTTTAATATCTCTATTAAATAAACCACAAAGTTCTCATTTTGATATTATTGTGATATTTTTCAACTATTTTCATCTCATGAATGAATGAAGAGAAAAGAGTTACATGGACTCCAACTCATTTTTTCCTTTTTTTTATTTCCTCCCTTAAACCAAACAACAAGAAATTTTATTTTCCACCCATTCTCTCTTGTTACACTTTCTTTTATCTCATATTCCTCCAAATTAAATAATCTGTAAAAACAATGAGTAGAATAAATTAAAAAAGAATAAAAATATTAAATTAAATTTATATTGAGAGAGAAAACACATTGAGTCACCAGTTAGTCCTACCTCAATTGAAAAAAGACATGATTCAACAAATCTACTACTATTATCGAGTGAAAATTTACCTTACAACCCACCCATACCAAAGTAAATCCTTTTACCTCATAATAGACCTCTCACACATAGATTATTAACTTCTACCAAATTCATATAACAAAAGTACACAAGTCAATATAGGTATATAGAGTTATTGCATAGGAAACAACACACTAAACTGAACCTAAGAAATAGATTCTATACTTATTTAAAAAGTAATTTTACATATATAAGAGTTAGAAAACAAAAAGAAGTGAGATCTTATTGGGAATACCAAATATCTTTCTCAATCACATCAATCATGATATCTAAGATGAGAGACCTATAAAAAATAAACAAACACATCACTCAGCATGGAAAAAAAAGACAAAATAAAATAAGTATAAACTGCTATACTTTGGGAAAACCATTTTGTTGAAAAATTGGAACACATTATAAACAAATTAAATCTCATAAAGCAGTAAACCATAATCACATGAGCATATTAAAAAGAAGAGAATAAAAAATTATACAAAATACGCAAAGAGACAAGAAAAATTCGCTGATCTTGCAGTACCTGAATAAACTTTTCATTCATGTATTAGACTAAAGAGTAATATTAGACCCACTAACCACAAGAAACAAAAAAAACACATTATTAGTAATACGAAGCAACAGTTCAAACCATTAGAAAAAAAAATTAAAATCAACATACAATTAATCACACTGATTATGAAAAATAAAAAATAACATACACCTTCGAACTTGTATAACACTCAAATCAAGAACATATCTAGAATTAGCACTAAAAGAAAACTCAGTTCTTCACATATTCACTTAAATCAAGAGCATATATAAAATTAGCACAATTACACAATAGCAGATTTAAAGTAAAATTTAACCAAGATGACACATAGACAATTTTTTTCAACCACGGAAAATAGTCGAGATAAGAAAAAAAGACCAATCACAAGAAAAGCAAGACAAAAACCACAATCACAAAAAAATTCGAAAATCGAAAAAAGGCATGAACTTCATACTAATAGTAACACCAAAAAACACGAATAAGAAAATCAATTGAAATTAAAATACAAACAAAATGTGAAAACTCCAACAATCATCAAGACACAATGTGTTTGAATAGTGAGCAAGAATAACACAAGATTCTTTCATTGTATCAAAGTTTGAACAATTTTCCTAAAAATAGATATGAAGAAAAATTATTTAACTTAACTTGGTGCTAGAAGGAATTTTTCTCGGAACCCAGCAGCTAATCGGTGTCCACCCAATACTTAGCCACCAATAGAGATTTTGAGGACCCATTGGAGATGAAGTTGCTTAGTAAGCTACGTAAGCAATACACAACTTCTATAACCAACAACTGTAAATATCAGTTTTCTACCCAAAAATATCAGTAATCTACCCAAAATTATCAAAGAACACATGGAAAACACGTCACCTTCACCATTGGAGACAGCACTACCACCGCAATGATTTCGACCAAAGCAGATGACAAAGACATGAGAGAAAGTACAACAGCCAAAAATCCAAAGATCGAAAAAGACATAAGCTTGATGCTTAAAGTAACACCAAAAACCACAAATAACAACACAATCACAGGAAACTTCCGATAGTTTACTAATACTATTATCAGTATTAGTATCACCCAGCCAAATAAAATATATACAGATATCTGAATTAAAAAATAAATACTACAAAACACAGAAAAAACACTCACAAATACATAGAGAATCACGGGAAAGAAGATTTTAATTTATCTTTTCACAAATAAAAGATTTGCAATTTTTTTGCTAACACATCACAGTTACAAAAAGGTAAATTAATATTTATTTGAAACAAAATCAGAGAACACATGGGAAACACATCACCTTCACCATTGGAGACAGCACTACAACCACGACAATTTGGACCAAAGCAGATGACAGAGACATGAGAGAAAGTAACACAGCCAATTAAAAGAGGGATTCTCTGAGAAGGTGAGTAAAGTTGTAGGCAGTGCAGTGAATCTCTTCGTCCACGAGACAGCTCAGTCACAACCAAAAACAAAAACACCAAAATATATACATTAGCATAACAACACTATACGTGATAACAGTGGTAAGCTAACAACATTGACCTACATATGCTTTTTCTTATCCTATCACTGTTCAACCTCCCAATCCACCAATCAAAATAATAAAGGATACAAAATATTTAACTAATATAAAATAATAAATAATAAAAAATAGACTGACAAAAATTTAGAGGAGATAAAATAAACACAATTACACGGTAATAAATTTAAAATAAAATTCAAATAATTTCTTGCAAAACCCATTTTTCCAGCTACCCAAAATTATCCACGCGGAAAGAACCAAATAGCCATTAAAAAAAAATAAAGCCAAAATTGTAAAAAATTCAAACCATAAGAGTAACAATTAATGGTCATCTTCATAATCAACGTCATACCCGATATAAACATCGAAAATCAGCCAAAGCAAAACAAGAACTTATAAACCCATAACAACTGCATGCAACACAATTTTTTCGCAACGACCTTAACTAACACATATAAAAAGAAACAAATACCCAAATAAAAATCAAGACAAAACCCCCGACTCTAAAAAAATCCAAAGATAGAAAAAGACATAAGCTTGATGCTTACAGTAACACCAAAAATCAGACATAATAAACCCTTTTAAATTAAGATACATACAAAAAATGGAAGATCAAACAACCACCAAGGAAAAAAGATAAAGTCTAAAGTTAAAAATAAAAGGATTTAATATTAATCTAAAAGGAACAAATAGCCAATAAACAAACCACATTTACAACCAACACATAAATTTTCACACACAATGAAAAATATGGCACATCTATTCAATTCTTCTCATAAAAAAAAAAGATCCAGAACCTCCAAACTTGCGGCAATTTAAAGATAAATAAAATTAAAAGAAACTAACTTGAAATTAACATGAAGTACTGACTACTGAGAGAAGATCATTACAACACCTCATCCACACCAGACCACTTACCAATGATGTCACGATAATGCAGGAGATTAGCTGATCCCAAATATTTTGAATGAGTTCTGACTAACCAATCACAGGTCGCTGATACCAGAATCAAACCTTTGGAATTGGCATCAACACGCGATTCCCCAGAGAAACCCGAGATTCGACAAATTCTAATTTTGAAGAAAACTCTAAAACACCTGAAAATTCGACATTGTCGATGAAACTACATGAATTCTAGTTTGTATGGATGGATGGATAACTCACTAATCATATCCTAAGATACAATAAATTATTTATTATAAATAATAATCATAAAGCATAAGTTATAATTGAAGAAGCATACATTACTATAAGAGAATAATGTGACACACATATTATGCTCTAGAAATCTTTTTCTTTTCAATATATAATATATAACTTAGTAGTAATGTACGATGGTTATCTACTTTTTCCAGCAAAGCCCTCTTGCATTTATTATTAAGATCATATACCACCTCAAAATTAAAATAAGAAATAGTAGCATTGACATATACAATATCAAATCAGTAGCTAATATTCCAAACCATTTAGTTGCACAATAATTCAAAAAAGATGGAACAATTGAACTAAAAAGAAAATTTAGTCACGAATACCTCAATCTCAAATTTTCCATTGAGTATCTGTACAACTTCTTTCAGCATTTGGTAGAGCTAAAACCATATGTAATACTCTTCTTTAACTTCTTTAACATTATCTGGGTCAAAGAGGCATTCGTTTGGAAAAATAATGTAATACTTCTTTGACTTCCTCAAGAGTTATGCACTCTGGTCTCAACCTGATAAAAATGAAACAAACTAATAAAAAATTACGCAAGAAATTATAAAACTAAAAATTAACCAAAATAAAAAACTCGTGAATTTTCCAAACAGAAAAAATACAATAGAATTTATTATAACATATAGCGATTCAAAATAGTGATTATAAAAAATAGTGATTTACAATAAACCACCCATATTTACAACCAACACATAAATTTTCACACACAATAAAAAATATGGCACATCTATTCAATTCTTCTCATAAATAAAAAAGGATCCAGAACCTCCAAACTTGTGACAATTTAAAGATAAACAAAATTAAAAAAACTAACTTAAAATTAACACAAAGTACTGACTACTGAGAGAAGATCATCACAACACCTCATCCACACCAGACCACTTACCAATGATGTCACGATAATGCAAGAGATTAGCTGATCCCAAATGTTTTGAATGAGTTCCGACTAACCAATTGCAGGTCGCTGATACCAGAATCAAGCCTTTGAAATTGGCGTCAACACGCGATCCCCCAGATAAACCCGGGATTCAACAAATTCCAATTTTAAAGAAAACTCTAAAACACCTGAAAATTCAACATCGCCGATGAAACTACATGAATTCTAGTTTGTATCGATGGATGGATAACTCACTAATCATATCCTAAGATACAATAAATAATCATCATAAAGCATAAATTATAATTGAAGAAGCATACATTACTATAAGAAAATAATGTGACACACATATTATGCTCTGGAAATCTTTTTTTTTCAATATATAATATATAACTTAGTAGTAGTGTATGATGGTTATCTATTTTTTCCAGCAAAGCCATCTTGCATTCATCATTAAGATCATAAACCACCTCAAAATCAAAATAAGAAATAGTAGTATTGACATATACAATATCAAATCAGTAGAAAATATTCTAAACCATTTAGTTGCACAATAATTCAAAAAGGATGACACAATTGAACTAAAAAGAAAATTTAGTCACAAATACCTCAATCTCAAATTTTCCATTGAGAATCTGCACAACTTCTTTCAGCATTTGGTAGAGCTAAAACCATATGTAATACTTTTCTTTAACTTCTTTAACATTATTTGGGTCAAAGAGGCGTTCGTTTGGTAAAATAATGTAATACTTCTTTGACTTCCTCAAAAGTTCTGCACTCTAGTCTCAACCTGGTAAAAATGAAACAAACTATTAAAAAATTACGCAAGAAATTATAAAACTGAAAATTAACCAAAATAAAAAACTCGTGAATTTTCCAAACAGAAAAAATATAATAGAATTTATTATAAAACATAGCGATTTAAAATAGTGATTATAAAAAATAGTGATTAAAATAAACTAACCACATTTACGACCAACACATAAATTTTCACACAATGAAAAATATGGCACATCTATTCAGTTCTTCTTATAAAAAAAAAGATCCAGAACCTCCACCTTGTGGCAATTTAAAGATAAACAAAATTAAAAGAAACTAACTTGAAATTAACACAAAGTACTAACTTGTTGTGACTTGCTTGTATATTGAATTGAATCTCTTGCTTGTACTATTTGTTTATGAATATATTAAAGTGATTACGAATTGATATTTGACTGAGGATTAACTATGTGGCTGAGAGACGGGTAATGTGACTAGTTTTATATTTAAAATTTGTTTTGAGTTTAGAGATTTTAAAAAGAGGTAATTAGTTAGCTAAAGTAGAACCAAGAGTATTTTCAAAGGGTTTGATAAAAATATAGTTTTATTGAGTAAAGTTAATAATTTGCACTTTATTTCATTACTTTTACGGCATTCTCATTCCCTACTGAGAACGTACGGTTTGTTCTCACCCCAAAATCTTTCACCCTTTCAGTGACACAGGTTCGAAGACTCAGCTTGAAGCTGCGGACGGTTATTAGTTTTATTTGAGTTAAGTTATGAGTTGAGTTGCTTTCATAGAATTCTCTCGCCTTTGTTATTTTAGATTTTATTTTATACAGAGGGATATGTATTGTCTTCAAGTTTTATATTGAATTAATTTGTATAGCATTTATTATAATTAATAATTGTGTGATTTTAATTACCAAAAATAATTTTATGGCATTTTCCTATAAACTAAAATGCGATCATGACGTGCTAAAAGTTAGGGTGTTACATTATGGTATCAGAGCAGTTCGTCCCTGTTAGAGCCTTAGGAATGGACTGATTATGCTTCACTGTATACTCTGAGTGTCTGTCATACAATAGGACTTATCCTAATGACAAGAGTTTATGTTTCAGATGCATGACTGTCTATTGATTAATACTGTTAGTCGATTGTTGCATCTCTCATAGTATTAGGTCTGGCCAACTTAATACTAATGATTTGTGTATACAGAAATGCTAACGTATTGTCATAGGTGAAAAAGAATTAATAAGTGATACGAATCACGAGTTTTGAGAATTTTAGAGGTTATTTTCACGACTAACTCGGTCTTGGATCGCAATTCCTGTTTGAATCCTGTGACTTAGTACACCGTCCGTTCTTTTATGATTGTAATGAAGTCCTTTGTCCGGATTTCTTTCATGGAAAGTGATTTGCTTAATCTTTCCAATCATTTTCCTTTATTTGAATTTATCCTTGTTTATAAATGTCTCATTGAATCTCCTGAACTATTTTCCTTTATTGTTGTTTATAATCCTTTTCATGAATCTTTTACTCTTTGATATGATCTTGACTTTATTCTAGCACAATAAAACGGCTCTCAAATCAACTTGTAGTTTCAACTTTATGGAATCACATCACACTTTTTTTCTTATATTCAAACCATATGAGTTCTTGGTATTTAAAATCTATATATGCAAAAAAAAAATTTATTTTTTCTCTAATGTGTTCAAAAGTAATGTCAGTTTAGATTTTTTCTATTTTATATCAATTTTTGAGGACGAAAATTTTTATAAGTGGGGTAGGATGTAAGACCCCAGATTTTTAATGAAACATCAGCTCCATGCATATATACATATATATATATAAGAACGTGACACCTATTTCTTTATTTCATTAAGCATTATATCATCCTTCATTTGCTTCCTGGAACCACCGAACAAAAAAAAGAAAAACAAGAGAAAGCAAAGCCAAGTATATATAAGAACGTGACACCTATTCCTTTATTTCATTAAGCATTATATCATCCTTCATTTGCTTCCTAGAACCACTGAACCAAAAAAAAGAAAAACAAGAGAAAGCAAAGCCAAGAGAGTGAAACGTGAGGTTATGGGACCATGAAGCTTCCTTTTCCGATTTCTTCTAATTCGTAACTCCAATAAAAAATCTAATCCAATAAAACTGTTTATATCTTTCTTCTCTACATGTTTGTACCATTTTTGATCGGTAGAAGTTGACGGTGACGTAGCTCCCCTACTCCTTGAGTTTTGCCAACTGGAGTTTTAGGAGGCAGAGACAATTTCTGACGCTTTCCTCTTCAGCAGCTCGGTCAAAAAGTTTCTCTAAAGCTTTCGTTGATTTGATCTCATACGGAGGTGGAGAGTTTGTTTTTAAAGTTAAATTTTTAATGTAAGAATTCTTATAAAGCTTATTGAATAATTGCAAATAATTTACCAGAATCTAGTATTACTAATTGATGTGAATTTATTGAATCGTGGTTGTGAACGGTGTTTAACTGTTGTTGTTTGTTAAAATGAGATATGAATTGAGTTTAGATTGAGGCTGTGAATGTTGCTGGAATTTCTAGTCATGTTAATTTCTTAGCTTGATTGATGATTGAGATTTATTTGATAATAGTAAGTACTGTTGCAATGATTTGGGAATTGTTGAGAGAATGAAGGAGCCCGTAAGAGTGGTGAATTCGAATGTTAAGGGAGGTCCTGTCCAAATTTTTATAAAGATATACAAAAAGGTGATTTTGATTTGAAAATTCAACTTATAAGCTTATTTTGAGAAATATTTCTATGTTGAGAAAATAATAGGTTTATATATTTACACATATCGAAAAAATGGTTTTATATTGAAAGGTTTGATTTATATTTCTAAAGTAAGCAATACTGGGATTTAAAACTGTCGGAAAGAGTTTGGAAAAGCGTTGGTTGATTTATTGGTAACAAATGGAGAGTTGAAAATAATTTGATATTGAAACTACTTAGCTTTCAGATTTATAAATGCTTTGACAATGGATATGATTTGGTGGATATATCAAGGATTTTTGAGAATTGAAAATGATTTAGTAGGGAGCTGGAAGGGTGGCATAGTGCAAATTTGAGAAGGAATGCTGCCGAATTTTTAAAAAACTAAGACTTTATTCAAAGTGTTATTTAAAAGCAAATCTGATTTGAGAATATTGTTTGATTTCGATTTATTACGAAAAGATTTTTGTTTTCAATTCGATTTATTAAGAAAAGTATAATGTTTTAAACTCAATCTTTTGAGAAGGGATTTTGCTTTAAATTATGTTTTGAGTTCGGTTTGATAAAAAAGAAAAAAAGAAGAACTAAAAGTAAAGGAAAGAGAGATAATTAAAGGAATCTATGCCACAGGAGAGCAGAGAACAAGGATTTAAAGAATATATTAATTTAAAGAGATTGTCTGCCACAGGAGAGCAGATGTGACATTGTTTGGGCCTTAGTGCCAAATGTAAAGTGGGGACGCCCACACACTGAGAACTATTTTCTAGATGTACGCTTATAATTTGGAAAGTCACACTGTATGCGGCCTAGCCGTACAACTTATAAGCACACTGTATGCATCTGGAAAGCCATATCTGGGACTTGTGCCCGGGTAATGTCGGGAGCGGGTAGGCAACCGACACATGAGCTCATGGCCTGCGTTAGGGATAGACATGCATCACGTTGTTTGCACATTTGCATTTGATTGCTTGCTTGTCTTATTTCTTTGTGATTGTGCTGTTTGTCTTGTTGTGACTTGCTTGTACATTGAATTGAATCTCTTGCTTGTACTATTTGTTTATGAATATATTAAAGTGATTACGAATTGACATTTGACTGAGGATTAACTATGTGGCTGAGAGACGGGTAATGTGACTAGTTTTATATTTAAAATTTGTTTTAAGTTTAGAGATTTTAAAAAGAGGTAATTAGTTAGCTAAAGTAGAACCAAGAGTATTTTCAAAGGGTTTGATAAAAATATAGTTTTATTGAGTAAAGTTAATAATTTGCACTTTATTTCATTACTCTTACGGCATTCTCATTCCCTACTGAGAACGTACGGTTTGTTCTCACCCCAAAATCTTCCACCCTTTCAGTGACACAGGTTCGAAGACTCAGCTTGAAGTTGTGGACGGTTATTAGTTTTATTTGAGTTAAGTTATGAGTTGAGTTGCTTTCATAGAATTTCCTCGCCTTTGTTATTTTAGATTTTATTTTATACAGAGGGATAGGTATTGTCTTCAAGTTTTATATTGAATTAATTTGTATAGCATTTATTATAATTAATAATTGTGTGATTTTATTTACCAAAAATAATTTTCTGGTATTTTTCTATAAACTGAAATGTGATCATGACGTGCTAAAAGTTAGGGTGTTACATTATAGTATCAGAGCAGTTCGTCCCTGTTAGAGCCTTGGGAATGGACTGATTATGCTTCACTGCATACTCTGAGTGTCTGTCATGCAATATGACTTGTCCTAATGACAAGAGTTTAAGTTTCAGATGCATGACTGTCTATTGATTAATACTGTTAGTCGACTGTTGCATCTTTCATAGTATTAGGTCTGGCCAACTTAATACTAATGATTTGTGTATACAGAAACGCTAACGTATTGTCATAGGTGAAAAAGAATTAATAAGTGATACGAATCACGAGTTTTGAGAATGTTAGAGGTTATTTTCACGACTAACTCGGTCTTGGATCGCAATTCCTGTTTGAATCCTGTGACTTAGTACACCGTCCGTTCTTTTATGATTGTAATGAAGTCCTTTCTCCGGATTTCTTTCATGGAAAGTGATTTGCTTAATCTTTCCAATCATTTTCCTTTATTTGAATTTATCCTTGTTTAATACTGTTTATAAATGTCTCCTTGAATCTCCTTAACTATTTTCCTTTATTGTTGTTTATAATCCTTTTCATGAATCTTTTACTCTTTGATATGATCTTGACTTTATTCTAGCACAACAAAACGGCTCTCAAATTAACTTGTAGTTTCAACTTTATGGAATCACATCACACTTTTTTTCTTATATTCAAACCATATGAGTTCTTGGTATTTAAAATCTATATATGCAAAAAAAAATTTACTTTTTCTCTAATGTGTTCAAAAGTAATGTCAGTTTAGATTTCTTCTATTTTATATCAATTTTTGAGGACGAAAATTTTTATAAGTGGGGTAGAATGTAAGACTCTAGATTTTTAAAAATTAAATAATTAATTATTTATGAGTCATTATATTTATTTTTATGATTATTGAAATTTAATTTAATTATAACTTATTCTATTAGTTTAAAGTATTTATTAAAAATTATTTTAATAGGTAAAAAAAATTAAAATTAATTATTATTATCATAACACAAATCTAATTGTATAATTATTATTAAAATTAAAAAAAATAAAAGGAAAAGAAAGAAAGAATTTGCGAAGCCATTTGGAAGCAAAAGAAAAGAAATAAGGCACGACACATTAAGAGAATAAAGGGAAGGAAATTTGAAACGTGGGATCCATATATATATATAAAAGAATGTGACACCTATTCCTTTATTTCATTAAGCATTATATCATCCTTCATTTGCTTCTTAGAACCACCGAACCAAAAGAAAGAAAAACAAGAGAAAGCAAAGCCAAGAGAGTGAAACGTGAGGTTATGGGACCATGAAGCATCCTTCTCCGATTTCTTCTAATTCGTAATTCCAATAAAAAAATCTATTCCAATAAAAGTGTTTGTATCCTTCTCCTCTACATGTTAGTGCTGTTTTTGATCAGTAGAAGTTGACGGTGACGTAGCTCCCCTACTCCTTGAGTTTGGCCAACTAGAGTTTTAGGAGGTAGAGACAAATTCTGACGTTTTCCTCTTCAACAGCTCGGTCAAAAAGTTTCTCTAAAGCTTTTGTTGATTTTGATCTCATACGGAGGTACAAGGTTTGCTTTTAAAGTTAAATTTTTAATGTAAGAATGCCTATAAAGCTTATTGAATAATTGCAAATAATTTACGAGAATCTATTATTACTAATTGATGTGAATTTGTTGAATCGTGGTTGTGAATAGTGTTTAATTGGTGTTGTTTATTAAACTGAGATATGAATTGAGTTTGGATTGAGGCTGTGAATGTTGTTGGAATTTCTAGTCATATTAGTTTCTTAGGTTGATTGATGATTGAGATTTGTTTGATAATAGTAAGTACTGTTGCAATGATTTGGGAATTGTTGAGAGAATGAAAGAGCCCGTAAGAGTGGTGAATTCAAATGTTAAGGGAGGTCCTGTCCAAGTTTTTATAAAGATATACAAAAAGGTGATTTTGATTTGAAAATTCGACTTATAAGCTTATTTTGAGAAATATTTCTATGTTGAGAAAATAATAGGTTTAGATATTTACACATATCGAAAAATGGTTTTATATTGAAAGGTTTGATTTATATTACTAAAGTAAGGAATACTTGGATTTAAAACTGTTGGAAAGAGTTTGGGAAAGCGTTGGTTGATTTATTGGTAACAAATGGAGAGTTGAAAATAATTTGATATTGAAACTACTTAGCTTTCAGATCTATAAATGCTTTGACAATGGATATGATTTGTTGGATATATCAATGATTTTTGAGAATTGAAAATGATTTGGTAGGGACCTGGAAGGGTGGCATCGTCCGAATTTTAGAGGGAATGCTGCCGAATTTTTATAAAACTAAGACTTTATTTAAAGTGTTATTTAAAAGCAAATATGATTTGAGAATATTGTTTGATTTCGATTTATTACGAAAAGATTTTTGTTTTCAATTCGATTTATTAAGAAAAGTATAATGTTTTAAACTCAGTCTTTTGAGAAGGGATTTTGCTTTAAGTTATGTTTTGAGTTCGGTTTGATAAGAAAGAAAAAAAGAAGAACGAAAAGTAAAGGAAAGAGAGATAATTAAAGAAATCTCTGCCACAGGAGAGCAGAGAACAAGGATTTAAAGAATATATTAATTTAAAGAGATTGTCTGCCACAGGAGAGCAGATGTGACATTGTTTGGGCCTTAGTGCCAAATGTAAAGTGGGGACGCCCACACACTAAGAACTATTTTCTAGATGTACGCTTATTGATTTGGAAAGTCACACTGTATGCGGCCTAGCCGTACGACTTAAAGTCACACTGTATGCGGCCTAGCCGTACGACTTATAAGCACATTGTATGCATCTGGAAAGGCATATCTAGGACTTGTGCCCGGGTGATGAGCGGATAATTTATATGTTTTTTGGCATTGTTTTAGAGATTCATTTAGCAACTCATGACATTTTACATTTCATATTGTATCTTCTACGGCATGAGTCTCTAAACCCCATATGTGGGGGTGAGGAGCTCTGCTGTGTTTCAATGGATTAATGCAATTACTACTGTTTTCTATTCAATAATGCTTGATTCTATTCTAAGATACGCACTCGAACTTTAATATAGAGAATATGATGATCCGTGACACTCATCATTATTCTCAAATCTATGAACGCGTGCCTGACAACCACTCCCATCCTATCTGAGCTCAACGTAGTCATTGGGCGACAGCTTGAGTGCATATCTCTTGGGTTTCTAATCCACGAGTTTGACTTGCATCTCCTGACAACAGAGCATTTGAATCCGTGAGATTAGAACCTTCGTGGTAGAGGCTAGAACCAATTGGCTGTATTCTTGAGATCTGGAAAGTCTAAACCTTGTCTGTGGTATTCCGAGTAGGATCTAGAACGGGATGACTGTGACGAGCTTCAAACTCGCGAATATTAGGCGCAGTGACAGTGTGCAAAAGGATAGAAAGATCCTATTCCGACACAAGTGAGAACCGGCAGATGATTAGCCATGCGGTAGCTGTACCTGGTATTTTTCATCCGAGACGAGAGATCCGAAGTTGATTAGCCGTGCAGAAGGCGTGCCTGGTATTTTTCATCCGAGAGGACGGATGGTAGCCATTGACAACGGTGATCCACCAACATACAGCTTGCCATGGAAGGAAGCCATGCGTGTTTGGAGAAGAAGACAGTAGAAAAGCAGAGATTCAGATGACAGAGCATCTCCGGAACCTCAACCTGTTCCTCATTACTGAATCACAAGTATCATTTATTTCATGTTATTTACTTTTCATAAACAAAATCATTTTCGAAACTTGCATCAAATTTTTATTTACTTTATTTTAATTTCTTTAATTATAAAAAAAGGGGAATAAAATTTTTATTTACAATTCACATTATTTTCCTTTCTCCATCATGGACCTAAGTGGAAGTGAACAGTCTAGAAGGACTTTGGGGTCATATGCTAACCCCACTACTGCTTCATATGGGAGTAGTATATGTATATCCCCCATCAGAGCCAGCAATTTTGAGGTAAACCCTCAGCTCATCATCATGGTGCAGCAAAATTGCCAGTATTCCGGTCTTTCATAGGAAGAACCTACTGAGTTTCTGGCACAGTTCTTACAAATTGCTGACACAGTACGTGACAAGGAAGTAGATCAGGATGTCTAC
>NC_029792.2:43869082-43877277 GCF_000816755.2 Arachis ipaensis
AAAAATGGTTTTATATTGAAAGGTTTGATTTATATTACTAAAGTAAGGAATACTTGGATTTAAAACTGTTGGAAAGAGTTTGGGAAAGCGTTGGTTGATTTATTGGTAACAAATGGAGAGTTGAAAATAATTTGATATTGAAACTACTTAGCTTTCAGATCTATAAATGCTTTGACAATGGATATGATTTGTTGGATATATCAATGATTTTTGAGAATTGAAAATGATTTGGTAGGGACCTGGAAGGGTGGCATCGTCCGAATTTTAGAGGGAATGCTGCCGAATTTTTATAAAACTAAGACTTTATTTAAAGTGTTATTTAAAAGCAAATATGATTTGAGAATATTGTTTGATTTCGATTTATTACGAAAAGATTTTTGTTTTCAATTCGATTTATTAAGAAAAGTATAATGTTTTAAACTCAGTCTTTTGAGAAGGGATTTTGCTTTAAGTTATGTTTTGAGTTCGGTTTGATAAGAAAGAAAAAAAGAAGAACGAAAAGTAAAGGAAAGAGAGATAATTAAAGAAATCTCTGCCACAGGAGAGCAGAGAACAAGGATTTAAAGAATATATTAATTTAAAGAGATTGTCTGCCACAGGAGAGCAGATGTGACATTGTTTGGGCCTTAGTGCCAAATGTAAAGTGGGGACGCCCACACACTAAGAACTATTTTCTAGATGTACGCTTATTGATTTGGAAAGTCACACTGTATGCGGCCTAGCCGTACGACTTAAAGTCACACTGTATGCGGCCTAGCCGTACGACTTATAAGCACATTGTATGCATCTGGAAAGGCATATCTAGGACTTGTGCCCGGGTGATGAGCGGATAATTTATATGTTTTTTGGCATTGTTTTAGAGATTCATTTAGCAACTCATGACATTTTACATTTCATATTGTATCTTCTACGGCATGAGTCTCTAAACCCCATAGGTGGGGGTGAGGAGCTCTGCTGTGTCTCAATGGATTAATGCAATTACTATTGTTTTCTATTCAATCACGCTTGATTCTGTTCTAAGATACTCCCTCGTACTTCAATATAAAGAATATGATGATCCGTGACACTCATCATCATTCTCAAATCTATGAACGCGTGCTTGACAACCACTCCCGTTCTATCTGAGCTCAACGTAGTCATTGGGCGACAGCTTGAGTGCATATCTCTTGGGTTTCTAATCCACGAGTTTGACTTGCATCTCCTGACAACAGAGCATTTGAATCCGTGAGATTAGAACCTTCGTGGTAGAGGCTAGAACCAATTGGCTGTATTCTTGAGATCTGGAAAGTCTAAACCTTGTCTGTGGTATTCCGAGTAGGATCTAGAACGGGATGACTGTGACGAGCTTCAAACTCGCGAATATTAGGCGCAGTGACAGTGTGCAAAAGGATAGAAAGATCCTATTCCGACACAAGTGAGAACCGGCAGATGATTAGCCATGCGGTAGCTGTACCTGGTATTTTTCATCCGAGACGAGAGATCCGATAGTTGATTAGCCGTACAGAAACCGTACCTGGTATTTTCCATCCGAGAGGAGGGATGGTAGCCATTGACAATGGTGATCCACCAACATACAGCTTGCCATGGAAGGAAGCCATGCGTGTTTGGAGAAGAAGACAGTAGAAAAGCAGAGATTCAGATGACAGAGCATCTCCGGAACCTCAACCTGTTCCTCATTACTGAATCACAAGTATCATTTATTTCATGTTATTTACTTTTCATAAACAAAATCATTTTCGAAACTTGCATCAAATTTTTATTTACTTTATTTTAATTTCTTTAATTATAAAAAAAGGGGAATAAAATTTTTATTTACAATTCACATTATTTTCCTTTCTCCATCATGGACCTAAGTGGAAGTGAACAGTCTAGAAGGACTTTGGGGTCATATGCTAACCCCACTACTGCTTCATATGGGAGTAGTATATGTATATCCCCCATCAGAGCCAGCAATTTTGAGGTAAACCCTCAGCTCATCATCATGGTGCAGCAAAATTGCCAGTATTCCGGTCTTTCATAGGAAGAACCTACTGAGTTTCTGGCACAGTTCTTACAAATTGCTGACACAGTACGTAATAAGGAAGTAGATCAGGATGTCTATAGATTATTATCGTTTCCATTTGCTGTAAAAGATCAAGCTAAGAGGTGGTTAAATAACCAACCCACAGCAAGCATAAGAACATGGAAACATTTATCAGACAAATTCCTGAATCAATATTTCCCTCCTAAAAGGATGACACAGCTAAGGATGAACATCCAAGGCTTTAAACAAGAGGATAATGAATCTCTTTATAATGCATGAGAGAGGTACAGAGAGATGCTAAGGAAATGCCCCTTTGAAATATTTTCAGAATAGGTGCAGTTAGACATCTTTTAATATGGGCTTACAGAAAAGGCCCAGATGTCTCTAGACCACTCAGCTGGTGGATCTATACATATGAGAAAGACAATTGAAGAGGCTCAAGAGCTCATTGGTACAGTTGCCAGAAATCAGCACCTGTACTCAAGTGATGAGACCTCCATGGAAGAAGAGGCTGAGGCAGTATCCACTGAACTTAGTCCTCCAGAACAAATTGCTGAACTCAATCAGCAACTATTTTCTATGACAAAACATTTAGCAAAATTTAAAGAGATGCTACAAGAAATCAAAGATGCTAACCAGAATATGGAAAAACAATTGAATCAGACAGGACAGCAGTTATCTAAACAGATAACAGAAGAATACCAAGCTGTTCATTTAAGGAGTAGAAAGACATTGAATGTCTCAACTCAAAGCAGTAGAAAGCCAAAAAAGGAAAAACTGACAGAGGATGATCAAACCACTGCCTAAAATCTCTCTGAGGACAGTAAGAGCCCAGAGAGGAATGATTCTGGCGTTCAAACGCCAGAAAAGGGTGAGAAGATGGCGTTGAACACCCAGTGGATGGCCAATTCTGGCGTCCAAATGCCAAAAAAGGTGGCAATCTGGCGTTGAACGCCCATACAGCACCCAATTCTAACGTTCAAACGTCAATGAGGGGTCAGACACCTGCAAGTGCTGATAACAACCCCCTTAGGCAGGCTTCTCCAACCACTTCTGTAGGAAGTAAACCTGCAACAACTAAGGTTGAAGAATATAAAGCCAAGATGCCTTATCCTCAGAAACTCCGCCAAGCGGAACAGGATAAACAATTTGCCCACTTTGCAGACTATCTCAGGACTCTTGAAATAAAGATTCCGTTTGCAGAGGCACTGGAGCAAATACCCTCTTATGCTAAGTTCATGAAAGAGATCTTAAGTCATAAGAAGGATTGGAGAGAAACTGAAAAAGTTTTTCTCACTGAAGAATACAGTGCAGTCATTCTGAAAAGCTTACTAGAGAAGCTTATAGATCCCGAAAGCTTTATGATACCATGCACATTAGAGGATGCTTGTACCAAGACAGCTCTATGTGATATTGGGACAAGTATCAACCTGATACCTGCATCTAGTATCAAAAAGCTTGGTTTGACTGATGAAGTTAAACCAACCCGGATATGCCTCCAACTTGCTGATGGCTCCATTAAAATTCCATCAGGCGTAATTGAGGACATGATTGTCAAGGTTGGGCCATTTGCCTTTCCCACTGACTTTGTGGTGTTGGAAATGGAGGAGCACAAGAGTGCAACTCTCATTCTAGGAAGACCTTTCCTAGCGACTGGACGAACCCTCATTGATGTCCAAAAAGGAGAGGTGACCCTGAGAGTCAATGAGGATGAGTTTAAATTGAATGCTGTCAAAGCTATCCAGCATCCAGACACCTCAAAAGACTGCATGGGCATTGATGTTATTGACTCCCTGGTAGAGAAGGTCAATATAACTGAGAGTCTCGAATCAGAGCTAGAGGACATCTTTAAAGATGTCCAGCCTGATCTGGAGGAACTAGAGAAAATAGAAGAATCTCTGAAGACTCCTCAGGAAGAGGAGAAGCCTCCTAAACCCAAGCTCAAACCACTACCACCATCCCTGAAATATGCATTTCTGGGAGAAGATGACACTTTTCCCGTGATCATAAGCTCTGCTTTAGAGCCACAGGAAGAGAAAGCACTAATTCAGGTGCTAAGGACACACAAGACAGCTCTTGGGTGGTCCATAAGTGATCTTAAGGGCATTAGCCCAGCCAGATACATGCACAAAATCCTAGTGGAGGATGATGCTAAGCCAGTGGTTCAACCACAGAGGTGGCTGAATCCAGCCATGAAGGAGGTGGTGCAGAAAGAGGTCACTAAGTTACTAGAGGCTAGGATTATTTATCTTATTTTTGATAGCCCCTGGGTGAGCCCTGTCCAAGTTGTCCCCAAGAAGGGAGGCATGACAGTGGTTCATAATAAAAAGAATGAACTGGTTCCTACAAGAACAGTTATAGGGTGGCGTATGTGTATTGACTACAGAAGGCTCAATACAACCACCAGAAAGGATCATTTTCCCTTACCATTCATAGACCAGATGCTAGAGAGACTAGCAGGTCACGAATACTATTGCTTTTTGGATGGCTATTCAGGTTTCAACCAAATTGCAGTAGATCCTCAGGACCAAGAGAAAACAGCATTCACATGTCCATCTGGAGTATTTGCCTACAGAAGGATGCCATTTGGTCTGTGCAATGCACCCGCAACCTTTCAGAGGTGCATGCTCTCTATCTTTTCTGATATGGTAGAGAAATTTCTGAAAGTCTTCATGGATGACTTCTCAGTATTTGGAGACTCATTCAGCTCCTGTCTTGACCATCTAGCACTTGTTCTGAAAAGATGCCAAGAGACTAACCTGGTTTTAAACTGGGAGAAATTTCACTTTATGGTGACTGAAGGAATTGTCCTTGGGCACAAAATTTCGAACAAAGGAATAGAGGTGAATCGAGCTAAGGTAGAGGTAATTAAAAAATTACCACCACCTGCCAATGTTAAGGAAATTAGAAGCTTTCTGGGGCATGTAGGATTCTATAGGAGGTTTATAAAAGATTTTTCAAAAATTGCAAAACCTCTAAGCAATCTGCTAGCTGCTGATACACCATTTGTCTTTGACACAGAGTGTTTGCAGGACTTTGAGACTCTGAAAGCTAAGCTGGTCACAACACCAGTCATTTCTACACCAGACTGGACATTACCATTCAAGCTAATGTGTGATGCCAGTGACCATGCCATTGGTGCAGTATTGGGACAGAGGCATGACAAGCTTCTGCATGTCATTTATTATGCTAGTCGTGTTTTAAATGACACGCAAAAGAATTACACAACCACAGAAAAGGAGTTGCTTGCAGTGGTTTATGCCATTGACAAGTTCAGATCTTATTTAGTAGGATCAAAAGTGATTGTGTACACTGACCATGCTGCTCTAAAATATCTCTTCACAAAGCAGGATTCAAAATCCAGACTCATAAGATGGGTGTTGCTTCTGCAAGAGTTTGATTTAGAGATTCATTTAGCAACTCATGACATTTTACATTTCATATTGTATCTTCTACGGAATGAGTCTCTAAACCCCATAGGTGGGGGTGAGGAGCTCTACTGTGTCTCAATGGATTAATGCAATTACTATTATTTTCTATTCAATCACGCTTGATTCTGTTCTAAGATACTCACTCGTACTTCAATATAAAGAATATGATGATCCGTGACACTCATCATCATTCTTAAATCTATGAACGCGTGCTTGACAACCACTCCCGTTCTATCTGAGCTCAACGTAGTCATTGGGCGACAGCTTGAGTGCGTATCTCTTGGGTTTCTAATCCACGAGTTTTACTTGCATCTCCTGACAATAGAGCATTCGAATATGTGAGATTAGAACCTTCGTGGTAGAGGCTAGAACCAATTGGCAGTATTCCTGAGATCCGGAAAGTCTAAACCTTGTCTGTGGTATCCTGAGTAGAATCTGGAACGGGATGACTGTGACGAGCTTCAAACTCGCGAAAGTTGGGCGCAGTGACACTGTGCAAAAGGATAGAGAGATCCTATTCCGACACAAGTGAGAACCGGCAGATGATTAGTCGTGCGGTAGCTGTACCTGGTATTTTTCATCCGAGATGAGAGATCCGACAGTTGATTAGCCATACAGAAACCGTACCTAGTGTTGAAACAAGAATGAAACTCTAATTTAATTTTCACAAAGGGTAAAATTGGAATTAATTAATTGAAATGAAAGTATTTTAGGTATAAAATGTTATTAAAGTTTCAGTCTCCATCCTAAAAATTTCAGTCCCATGTGTTCCTACTTTTTGGAGGTACTGAAATACTAAAATTTTAGAGACAGAAACAGAAATTTTAGTACCAGTCTCTGAACCAACAAACAGGATACCGAGTCTCAGTCTCTCAGTCTCTGTCTCAATACCTCAAAACAAACGCTACCTAAAAGAACAAGAAAAATTGCAATTAATAAAGGAATAAAAGAACTATGTATGTAATATGGACAGGTAATGCTATAAAGTGGTGGGAAAGTAGTTCAAGACATAAATGAAACCTTGACTTGGGATGAGTTATGGAATCCCTTCCTTGCCATAACTACAACTATGATAATTATAATGGATTAATCTCACTAAGTCAACCCTCAACATCGGAGGATAAGTCAAGTGAGCATAATTGTTATTAATCCACAAGTCCTAGCTAACTTACTAATTACCTTAGTAAAAAACTAGCGTTAGTGGAGACAATAACAACTAACAACCTAAGAACTATCACTAAATGTTAGACATTATAGCTCTAGTAGTCCATAACTCATTTTTCTAAGCCAAGGGGTGGAAATCTACCCCATAACCAAAATAGGCATTTCATCAAACACATAGTGGGCATAAACATGAAACATGGCAAAATTGGGAAAATAGTGAAAGCTATGAACCATAAATGATAACAAGCAACCAAAGCAACTCAACAAACATAAAATAAGCATCAAACATCAAATTCAACAACTAGAAATCCGAAATTGCAAGACTATGTGAATATTGACAAGAGAGAGTAAAATATATGAAAGTGTAGAACAAGTAGTGTAATTGAAAGGGAAATTAAAGGAATACTTACAATACAATTGCTATAATCCAAAATCAAACTTGAAGTATAAAATTCTACAAACCCTAATTAAAACCCTAAGAGAGAATTTCCTAATCTACAATACTCCTACTCCTACTATGTGTTTCTACCCTCCAAGTGAGCTCTCTTGTTATGTGTTGATATGCCTTTAATATAGCCTTCCAAACCAGCCTTCAGCACTTCAGAAATGGGCCTGGAGACCCCCAAAACCGCGCAGCACGTGACTTTTTAATGGAGGCATGCACTGGTACCTGTGCGGACGTACAGATGTGTGCGTCTGCACACTTCGCCAAATTTCCACTTGTGCATACGCACAGAGGGTTGTGCGCACGCACGCATGTTGATTTCCTCCTTGTGCGTACGTACGCATCCTTGTGCGCACGCACGCATGGCTGTGTGCTTCCTCCTTGTTTTCTTCATGTTTTCTCCCTTGTACATGCTTTCTTCCACTTTTGACTATCCAATCTTGCCTCCAAGGCCTTAAATCACTCAACAAACTTGTCATGGCTGATGCCAGGGCATTTTGGCTAGTTTCACTGACATTTTCTTTACTGTTTTTAGGGTAGTTTCATGCATTTTCTTAGGAAATAAGCTAGTTTTGGGTAGATATTCACTTACACTTGGATTCAAGCCTACATTGTGCATTTTACATGATTTCATGAGGATTTTGCATGAGTTTAGTGACAAATTGTATGCTGCATTACCCATGACTTGGACTAGAACTTTGATGCACTCTATTCCCTGATTTCAGGACCAAAGGAAGCAAGGAAGGGGAGGTAACTTGCAAAGTTAATGAGAAAAGTGACTGCCAATAACGCTCTCGAAGCCATCATTACCCACGTTAAGAGTCACGTTAACTAAGTTAACGTGAACTCTAATGTGAAGAAGGAAATTGGAGCCAACGTTAGTGACACTTAACATTATCACTAACGTTGGCCAATGCTCATAAGTGGCCACGTTAGAGTCCACGTTAACTTAGTTAACGTGGCCTCTAACGTTAAAAGGGGGAAAGGAAGCAAACGTTAGTGACATTCAACATTGTCACTAACGTTGGCCTAAGTGCACAATGCCACGTTAACTCTCACGTTAACTTGATTAACGTGGGACCTAACGTTAGGAGGAAAGGGTGGTCGACAACGTTAGTGACACCCAACATTG
>NC_029792.2:43878043-43879836 GCF_000816755.2 Arachis ipaensis
GACAACGTTAACAACGTTAGTGACACCCAACATTGTCACTAACGTTGGAAGCAACCACACAACCCCAAGGAGCCACGTTGACTTCCACGTTAACGTGAAAAACGTGGAAGCTAACGTGAAGAAGGAAGGTGATCGCCAACGTTAGTGACACCCAACATTATCACTAACGTTGGAAGGAACCACACAACCCCCCAAGGAGCCACGTTAACTTCCACGTTAACTTAGTTAATGTGGAAGCTAACGTTGATCAGTGAAAGAATGGCCAACGTTAGTGACACTCAACATTGTCACTAACGTTGGGGATGGCCGTTAACTAAGTTAACGTGGGCTCTAACGTGAGACATGGGGGCACATTGGAACGTTAGTGACAATGTTGAGTGTCACTAACGTTCTCAAAGGATGGCAAGCCCACGTTAGAGAGCCACGTTAACTAAGTTAACGTGGGCTCTAACATAGGAGCAAAGGGGGCTTTTCAACGTTATTGGGAAAGTTAAGCCCCAATAACGTGTGCGAAGGACCTAGAGGCAACGTTAGTGGCAATGTTTGTGCCACTAACGTTGAAGTTAACGTGGCTTTTACTTAGGAACGTTAGTGAGAAAGTTGATTGTCACTAACGTTCTCGAACTCATATTTTCACTAAACGTTAACACCCCTAACGCCCTGAGCTAAAGTCTCTGCCCACTTCACACTTTCTTTCTGCAAGTAAAGCCAAGCCCAAATAACGAAAAGAACTACTTCAAACTCAAGATCCAAAGGCCCAAGACTTGAAGAGCCAACTAGAAGATGAGAAGAGTAGTATATATAGGAGTAGCTTTGAATTATTTTGGGAGTTCCTTAATTTTCTGTTTGAGTTATTTACTTCCTGTTTTAGTTAATTTCTTCCCTTCCCCCTACTTTTTCTTTGTTATTTACACTTCATCGCATTAACCCACTAACTGTTTGATATATTGCATCACTCACACTAACAGTAATTCTGACAGATATACTTTCTGCACCTATTCTCTTTGCTTGTACTTGTTGGTTGTATGACAGGGAGAAGAAGCGGGGCTTCAACTTCCTTTGATTTTGAACCTGAGAGAACCTTCCTTAGACTAAGGAGGGAGGCAAGAGAAAAACGTGTAGTAGGTGGTGAAGAAGAGGAGGAACACTTTGAGGAATACTTTGAACCAAACATGGAAGAAAACATGGAAAACCATCATGAAGAAGAGGCTCACAACCATGGCGGAAGAGGTCGAGCAAATCATGCTGGGGAGGATAGAAGAGTTTTAGGCTCTTACATCAATCCAAACCCAGGAAACTGTGGAAGTAGCATTCAAAAGCCAACCATCCATGCCAACAATTTTGAACTGAAGCCACAGCTCATCACCCTTGTACAGAACAACTGTTCGTTCGGAGGAAGTGTCCAAGAGGACCCAAATCAACATTTAACCACCTTCCTGAGAATATGTGACACAGTGAAGTCTAATGATGTTCATCCTGACGCCTATAGACTGCTCTTATTTCCATTCTCACTCAGGGATAAGGCAGCCAAGTGGCTGAAATCTTTCCCAAGGGAAAGCTTGACAACTTGGGAAGACGTGGTAAACAAATTCTTAGCAAGATTTTACCCTCCTCAAAGAATCAATAGGCTGAGAGCTGAGGTCCAAACCTTCAGGCAACAAGATGGTGAGACTCCATATGAAGCATGGGAGAGGTTTAAAGACCTGACAAGGAGGTGTCCACCTGCCATATTCAATGAATGGGTGCAGCTGCACATTTTCTATGAAGGGCTCTCTTATGAGTCAAAGAAGGCC
>NC_029792.2:43880532-43887688 GCF_000816755.2 Arachis ipaensis
AGATGTGGTCATCAGGCTGGCTGACAAAACTCAAAAACAAGCAATAGGGGTGGTGGAAAATGTGTTGTTAAAGGTTGGGAAATACTTTCTTCCCACAGACTTTGTCATCTTGGACATGGAAGAGAGTCACACTCACCCAATCATATTGGGAAGACCATTCCTAGCTACAGCCAGAGTACTCATAGATGTGGAGCGAGGGGAGCTAATATTGAGGATCCATGATGAACAACTCAGCTTCAATGTCTTCAAACTCTCCCAAGAAGCTGACCAAGAAAATAAAGAACCAAGTACAGATCGTAACGAAATGCTGACAGAGGAAGCAAACATTGAAGCACAACCAGCCCAACTGGGAAAGCCCTTGGTTGATGAACAAGGAAATAAGCAGCTGTCACAGCTCAAGGAAAAGCTGGAGGAACCTAAACCGCCAGAAACATGTGAAGACAACAATAAAATTTCCTTAGAAGAAGAAACTACAAAGAGCAAGGCAACATCAAAAGGGACAAAGAAGAAAGTACCAAGGGGGTGGAGGAACAAGAAGATCCCTACGGAAGACTTCTCTCCAGGAGATAAAGTGATCTCAGCTTACTTCCCAGATATCCCCCCTAATCTCCCGACTATACCATCTCAGTTACCTAAGGTATTCACTATTAACAGAGTTCTTTTCCATACTCCAAGAATTACAACCCTGGATGGAGGAATCACCCAAACTTTGGGTGGGGAAATCAACAAGACCAAAGCCTTGATCAAAGATGCCCAAATTCAAACAATTTCACATCTAGACCATATCAACATCCCAATAACAACACCTCTCCACATTCATATCAAGGCCAGAACAACCCTCCTCAACCTGACCTACCATCATTTGATGAAAGAATCTCAAGGATTGAAAATCTACTTGAAGGCATATGCAAGGATATCCAAGACAACAAGGTGTTCAAGGAGGAAGTGCGAGCCAGTTTCAAGAACCAGGGAGACACAATCAAGAGGTTGGAATCTCAAGTAGGATATCTCTCTGAGCAAATTCCCAAACCCACAGATAGATTCCCAAGTGACACAGAGAAGAATTCGAGCGGTGAAATAAAGAAAGTAAGATGGGAAGATTGCAAGATGGTCACTATAAGTGATAAGGAGACTGAGGACAAGCCAAGCAAGCTGTCAGAACAGCCTGAAGATACCTCAACAGAGAAGGAGGAAAAAGAATACCAAGAACCAGAAATATCAAAACAGGAGCTGCTGAGACTCTATGCACCTTTTCCCCAACTGCTCAATGGTGCTGTGGAGAAGAGAATATACTCAAGATTTCTTGACTTGTTTGCATCTTTGCATGTGAACATACCATTCATCAAGACTATCTTACACAGTTAGTTAGTTAGTTGGAGTTCATGAATAAACAATCTCATCTTTTCATCTCTTTATTATTTTAGCCGTAAAAATTTAAAGTGATTTCTTTTTGTGATAATTCTTACTTTTCTTATTTCATCTTTATAGGGAAAGGAAAGGAGTATTAAAAGAGATTGATTGGATAATTTAATGGGAAAGGTTCGACCACTTCATGAAGAGGGCACTACACACGTGCCTCAAGGGGAATGCATTGGGAATGGTTGTCATGCAACATTGGAGGAAGAACAAACTTGGAAAGCGAACCAACTCCATCATAAAGTTGAGAATCCTCGTGCTTACTCCATATAAAACCCCATCCGTTCATCATACACTAATCCCATCAATCCACACCTTTCATCTCTTCATCAATTCCCTATATAAGTGAATCAAATCCACACCATCTCCACATTCGAAATTCATACCACTTGCACTTCACTTTCTAGCAACCAATTCTTCAACTTCTCACTCTCTAAATCCCACACCTCTTCCCTTCACTACACCTTTTTTGCTTTAACTTCATTCATGGCATCATCAAGCTCCAAGAGGCAGAAGAGGAAGGAACCAACGGAGAACATTCCCTTCGACGAGAAGAGATTCAAGACTGCCTTCCATGAACGAGAATTTGAGCGGATAAAGCTCAAAAAGATACTGCCCGAGTTAACCTTCCAAATCAATGAAGACGAATGCCCA
The DNA here is from genome assembly GCF_000816755.2 of Arachis ipaensis. NCBI lineage: Eukaryota > Viridiplantae > Streptophyta > Magnoliopsida > Fabales > Fabaceae > Arachis > Arachis ipaensis. Next base: position 43,882,603 of record NC_029792.2, read on the forward strand.
CAGATTCGGGAGAAGATTGAAGAAAGAGGGTGGCAATTGCTCATCAATCCAGAGGGGAAGATCAATGCAAACCTCATCAAAGAGTTCTACGTAAATGTGGTCAGAGAAGACAAAACCAGAGCCTCAACCTTCAAAAGCTATGTAAGGGGAAAGGAGGTAGACTTCAGTCCAAATGATACAATAAGAACTCTTCACCTGAAATCACCACACTTTGATGAGCCTAGCTATCATACAAGGATAAGTAAAAGCCAAGACAATGATGAGCTCACTGAGATAGTGACTGACATCTGTGTTATAGCAGCTGACTGGGAGAGGTATGGAGATGGGAGACCCCGGTTCACCAAGAGGAGTCTCATCAGGAAGAATATCAACAGGGAGAGCATCCTTACCCAGCCGATCTGAATATGAATCACTGAGTTTATGGTGTGGTCATAAGTTAGCTAAGTTGGTTCAACCAGAAGGTGGGAGGACAACTATCTGTCATGAATACTGTGCTTGAGAAACACCGCATGAGACTAGCTAAATAAGAATATCCTAATAAGAAAAAGGGAAAGAACAATCAAAGTTGAGGAATAAAAGAAAAAGACTAAGCAATAAGGCTAGGCACCAATGGTTTTAAATCTTGAGGCATGTGTTTGTGGTGTTCCTGTGTGAGGGATCTACTTGGATGAATAAGCTCTTAGAGGTGCCTTATCACTTGGTAACTTGGGTTAACTAACTCGGGATTATCAGCTGAAAGTCCACTATCAAGAGTAACCCTCACCACAGAACACTTAGTAACCCAAAGAGGTGCTGGACACCAAAGCCTCAAGAAAAGAAAATGAATAAACTATATGCCTGTGGTGTGTATGTATGAGGGAGAGACTTGAAGGAGTAAGTCCTTAGGGGTGTCTCAACACCTAGCACCTTGAACCAACTGGTTTGGGAGTGTTGGCTGAAAGCTTATCTTAAAGGCCAATAACACTCTCGAAGCCATCATTACCCACGTTAAGAGTCACGTTAACTAAGTTAACGTGAACTCTAATGTGAAGAAGGAAATTCGAGCCAACGTTAGTGACACTTAACATTATCACTAACGTTGGCCAATGCTCATAAGTGGCCACGTTAGAGTCCACGTTAACTTAGTTAACTGGGCTCTAACGTAGGAGCAAAGGGGGCTTTTCAACGTTATTGGGAAAGTTAAGCCCCAATAACGTGTGCGAAGGACCTAGAAGCAATGTTAGTGGCAATGTCTGTGCCACTAACGTTGAAGTTAACGTGGCTTTTACTTAGGAACGTTAGTGAGAAAGTTGATTGTCACTAACGTTCGCGAACTTATATTTTCACTAAACATTAACACCCCTAACGCCCTGAGCTAAAGTCTCTGCCCACTTCACACTTTCTCTCTGCAAGTAAAGCCAAGCCCAAATGAAGAAAAGAACTGCTTCAAACTCAAGATCCAAAGGCCCAAGACTTGAAGAGCCAACTAGAAGATGAGAAGAGTAGTATATATAGGAGTAGCTTTGAATTATTTTGGGAGTTCCGGGAGTTGGAAAATAGCATAGAACTACTTTCTATATTTACTTTCTCTGCACTTCTAGTTTTCATTATGTATTCTCCATCTTTGTTTTCATTTTCCAGAGCTATGAACAACTAAACCCCTTTCATTGGGTTAGGGAGCTCTGTTGTAATTTGATGGATCAATACTAGTTTTCATTATCCTTCTTCTATCTTTTCTCTTGATTTTACTTGAAAGCTTTCAATCTTCATCCAATTGGGTAGTGATCTTGGAAAAGAAACTATTCATACTTGGATCTCTACTGAACCTTGGAAGAGGAATGAAGAGATCAAGCTAGAAATGCTTTCTCATGCTGGACCAAATTGGGTTTGGATGGATATGTGACTATAATCCTCTCAATACTTGATTTGGGAAATGCATGTGGTATAATCAGTGACCATACTTCATCTCTTCTCATGAGCAATTGACCAAGGAATTGGCTATTGATCAAGATTTGAGAGATTGAATTACAAGAAATTGTAATTCAATCACTTAAGATTGCCAAGGAGATCAATGAGTGCATTGATTGAGGAAGAGATGAAAATGAGATTGATCCGGAGAATGCAACATCTCCTAAGCCCAATGAACTCCCCATTTATGATCTTACCCATTCTCTTTAATTTCTGTCATTTACATTTATGAGCAATTCCCCCATTTCCATTTAAGATTCTGCAATTTACTTTCTGTCATTTACTTTCCCGCATTTAACTTTCTGCAATTCTCAACTAAATTTCTGATTCGCTCAACTAGAACATTCCTCTAATTAAAGTTGCTTGATCAATCAATCCTTTTGGGATTCGACCTCACTCTATTGTGAGTTTTTACTTGACGACAAATTCGGTACACTTGCCGGAGGAAATTTGTTATGAGACAAGTTTTCCGTGCATCAATGGCATCAAATGGAATAAAAGTAAAATTAAATTGCTCATTCCAAGCAAAAAAATGCATGTTTTCACATTTAGGCTCAATTTAGGGATCAAACACAAAAGTATGCTATTATGGTGCTTAAGTGTAGGTTTATGTGATGAAATCCATTCAAATCAAGCTAAAATATATCAGAAAATATAGACTCATCAATTCCCCCACACTTAAACAATAGCATGTCCTCATGCTAAACCAACAAGGAGAATAATTAAGGGTGTAACTAACTTATGGAATGCAACTATCTATATGTATGCAAAAATACTATATATATATATATATATATATATATATATATATAATGTCCTATGAAATTGGTGAAAAAAACAATCAAATTTTCAAGCAAGTATATAGACAATAGGGCTAAGCAACTTGCAAGAACGCATGATAAGAGGTATGGAAACATAGAGTTGAGTGATCGAACCCTCACTAGGTGTGTATACACTCTAAGTACTCGGTGTTTTAGGGTTTAATCACTCAAGTCTCCTCTAATCATGCTTTCAAGAAATTTCTTTTCATCTAACAATCAACAAGTATTTGATGTATGAGTGCAAGTATCATGAGGTCTTTAGAAGGTTGTAATGGGGTTGGGGTAAAGGTAGGATGAGTATATGGCTAAGTGGACTAAAGGATTGAATCTTTGATTAGCTCAAGTATCCAACTCAACCTATATCAATCAACCCACAAAAAAATGCATTCTAACCATCCATTACTTCTTTTCACACACATTCATGCCTTAGTTTCTATTCAAAATACATATGCATTTTTTATTTATTTTTTTCTTTTTCTTTGGGATAACTTTTGTCCCATCTTATTACTATATATTTTTTCTTTTCATTTTATTTTTCCCTTTTTTTTTTCTTTTTCTATGACAAATGCATATGGTTAAAGCAAATTGAAACATGAATGTGCACCTGGTGCACGAAATTGTAAATCACACTTTTCACAACTCGTACCACTAACCAGCAAATACATTGGGTCGTCCAAGTAATACCTTACGTGAGTAAGGATCGATCCCATGGAGATTGTCGGCTTGAAGCAAGCTATGGTTATCTTGTAAATCTTAGTCAGGATATTAATGATAAAAAGAGTTTTGTTTATGAAAGGTAAATAACATAAAATAAAAGGTACTTGTGATTCAGTAACGAGGAACAGGTTGAGGTTCCAGAGATGCTCTGTCATATGAATCTCTACTTTCCTACTGTCTTCTTCTCCAAACACGCATGGTTTCCTTCAATGGCAGGCTGTATGATCCTCTCGGATGAAAACAAATCCATATGCGCTGTCACCGCACGGCTAATTATCTGTCGGTTCCCGCTAGTGTCGGAATAGGACCATTGTCCTTTTGCACATTGTCACTATGCCCAACATTCATAGGTTTGAAGCTCTTTACAGTCATCTCTTTCCGGATCCTACTCGGAATACCACAGACAAGGTTTAGACTTTTTGGATCCAAGGAATGCTGCCAATGGTTCTAGCCTATACCACGAAGGTTCTAACCTCTAGACTCGGTCCATGGAGCAAAAACCCAAGAGATACGCACTGAAGCTGTCGCCCAGTGACTACGTTGAGCTCATGTAGAACGGGAGTGGTTGTCAGCCACGCGTTCATAATGTGAGAATAATGATGAGTGTCACAGATCATCATCTTCTCCGATTGAAGTACGAGTGAATATCTTAGAATAGAATCAAGCGTAATTGAATAGAAAACAGTAGTAATTGCATTAATCCATTGAGACACAGCAGATCTCCTCACCCCACCTATAGGGTTTAGAGACTCATGCCGTCAGAGATACAATATGAAACGTGTAGAATGTCATGAGTTGCAAAATAAATCTCTAAAAGTAGTATTTATACTAAACTAGTAACTTAGGTTTACAGAAATTGAGTAACTAAGTGCAGATAGTGTAGAAATCCACTTCCGGGGCCCACTTGGTGTGTGCTTGGGCTGTTCCTGGAGTTAAACGCCAGCTTTGGTGCTAGTTTGGGCGTTTAACTCTAATTCTGGTGCCAGTTTGGGCGTTTTACGCCATAATTTTTAGGCTAACTTTAAACGCCGGTTTAGGCCAACAATTCTCGAGCAAAGTATGAACTATTATATATTGCTGGAAAGCCCAGGATGTCTACTTTCCAACGCAATTGAGAGCGCACCAATTGAGTTTTTGTAGCTCCAGAAAATCCATTTTGAGTGCAGCAGGGTCAAAATTCAACAGCATCTGCAGTCCTTTTTCAGCCTCTGGATCAGATTTTTGCTCAGGTCCCTCAATTTCAGCCAAAAAATACCTGAAATTACAGAAAAATACATAAACTCATAGTAAAGCCCAGAAGTATGATTTTTGAATAAAAACTAATAAAAATATAATAAAAAGTAACTAAAATATACTAAAAATTATGTAAAAACAATGCCAAAAAGGGTATAAATTTTCTGCTCATCACAACACCAAACTTAAATTGTTGCTTGTCCCCAAGCAACTAAAAACAAAGTAGGATAAAAAAAGAGAATATACAATAAATTCCGAAAACATCTATGAAGATCACTCTTAATTAGATGAGCGGAGCTAGTAGCTTTTTGCTTCTGAACAGTTTTGGCATCTCACTTTATCCTTTGAAGTTCAGAATGATTGGCATC
>NC_029792.2:43892880-43918050 GCF_000816755.2 Arachis ipaensis
GCTCATCACAACACCAAACTTAAATTGTTGCTTGTCCCCAAGCAACTAAAAACAAAGTAGGATAAAAAAAGAGAATATACAATAAATTCCGAAAACATCTATGAAGATCACTCTTAATTAGATGAGCGGAGCTAGTAGCTTTTTGCTTCTGAACAGTTTTGGCATCTCACTTTATCCTTTGAAGTTCAGAATGATTGGCATCTATAGGAACTCAGAATTCAGATAGTGTTATTGATTCTCCTAGTTCAGTATGTTGATTCTTGAACACAGTTACTTTATGAGTCTTGGCCGTGACCCTAAGCATTTTGTTTTCCAGTATTACCACCGGATACATAAATGCCACAGACACATAACTGGGTAAACCTTTTCAGATTGTGACTCGGCTTTGCTAGAGTCCCCAATTAGAGGTGTCCAAAGCTCTTAAGCACACTCTTTTTGCTTTGAACCATGACTTTAACCGCTCAGTCTCAAGCTTTTCACTTGATACCTTCACGCCACAAACACATGGTTAGGGACAGCTCGGTTTAGCCGCTTAGGCCATGATTTTATTCCTTTGGGCCCTCCTATCCATTAATGCTCAAAGCCTTGGATCCTTTTTACCCTTGCCTTTTGGTTTAAAGTGTTACTGGCTTTTTTTGCTTGCTTTTTCTCTCTTTTCTTCTTTTTTTTTCTTTTTTTCGCAAGCTTTTGCTTTTTCACTGCTTTTTCTTGCTTCAAAAATCAATTTTATGATTTTTCAGATCCTCAATAACATTTCTCTTTTTCATTATTCTTTCAAGAGCCAACAATTTTAACATTCATAAACAACAATATCAAAAATATGCACTGTTCAAGCATTCATTCAGAAAACAAAAAGTATTCCCACGACATCAAAATAATTAAACTATTTAAAATTCGAAATTCATGTACTTCTTTTTCTTTTTCAGAAAACATTTTTCATTTAAGAAAGGTGAAGGATTCAAGGGATATTTATAACTTTAAAGCATAGGCACTAGACACTAATGATCATGTAATAAAGACACAAACATGGATAAACATAAAGCATAAAAAATCGAAAAACAGAAAAATAAGAACAAGGAGATTAAAGAACGGGTCCACCTTAGTGATGGTGGCTCTTTCTTCCTCTTGAAGAACCAATGGAGTTCTTGACCTCCTCTATGTCTCTTCCTTGCTTCTGTTGCTCCTCTTCCTAGAGGTTTCTCTAGCCTTAGGTGCCATTAGTGGTTATGAAAAGCAAAAAGCTGAGCTTTTCCACACCAAACTTAAAAGGTTTGCTCGTCCTCGAGCAAAAGAAGATAGAAGGGAGTAAAAGAATAATGATGCAATTAATTTTGAAAACTTATTACTGTATGCAAGAAAAATTAAAAAGAGTTGAAAAGAATTTGAAAAGATATGTAAGTTTTGAAAAAGTTTTTGAAAGAAATTGAAAAGAATTGAAAAAGAATTAAAAAGAATTGGAAAGATTATTAATTTTTGAAAATAGAAATTGAAAGATGAACGTTTAAAATATGTTTGATGCAAAAAATTATGAATTAAAACATGAAAAATTGAAAAAAATCGAATTGGAAACAAAATTACCTCCCTTGTGTCATCCTGGCGTTAAACGCCCAGAATGCTACCATTTCTGGTGTTTAACACCCACTTGACTACCAGTTTTGGCGTTTAACGCCCAGCCAGATACGCTGGCTGGCGTTAAACGCCAGGAATCCTTCTTTACTGGCCTTTTTTCTGAACGCCCAGAATGCTGCCATTTTTGGCGTTAAACGTCCAAAATGTTGCCCATTCTGGTGTCTAACGCCCAAAATGCTGCCAGCATGGGCATTAAACGCCCATTCTGCTATCCTTACTGGCGTTTAAACGCCAGTAAGCCTGTCCTCCAGGGTGTGCTATTTTTTATGCTATTTTTGTTTCTGCTTTAATTCTGTAGCTGTTTTTATGACTCCACATGATCATCAACCTAAAAAAAACATAAAATAACAATAGAAAACACATAAATATAATTAAATAACATTGGGTTGCCTCCCAACAAGTGCTTCTTTAATGTCTTTAGCTGGACTTTTACTGAGCTTTTTAATTTAGTATCGGTTTTGAGCACTCTTGCTCAACATTGCCTTCAAGATAATGTTTGATTCTTTGTCCATTAACAATGAACCTTTTGTCAGAATCACTATCTTGAAGCTCTACATAACCATATGGTGACACACTTGTAATCACATATGGTCCCCTCCACTGGGATTTCAATTTCCCAAGGATCAATCTGAGCCTGGAGTTGAACAACAGGACCTTCTGTCCTGGCTCAAAGACTCTGGATGACAGCCTTTTATCATGCCATCTCTTTGCTTTCTCTTTATAAATTTTTGTATTTTCGAAAGCATTGAGTCTAAACTCCTCCAGCTCATTCAACTAGAGTAATCTTTTCTCTCCAGCTACCTTAGCATCAAGGTTTAGGAACCAGGTTGCCCAGTAGGCCTTGTGTTCTAGTTCTACTGGCAGATGACAGGCTTTTCCATACACCAACTGGTATGGAGACGTTCCTATAGGAGTCTTGAATGCTGTTCTGTATGCCCACAGAGCATCATCCAGACCTCTTGCCCAATCCTTTCTACGGGTACTTACAGTCCATTTTAGGATTCGTTTTAGTTCTCTATTCGAGACTTCAGCCTGCCCATTTGTCTGTGGATGATATGGAGTTGCCACTTTATGGTTAATTCTATATCGGACTAGAGCAAAGCCAAGTTGTTTATTGCAGAAATGAGTGCCTCCATCACTGATCAGTATCCTAGGGACACCAAACCTGCTGAAGATATTCTTTTGGAGGAACTTCATCACTGTCTTAGTATCATTAGTGGGTGTTGCAATTGACTCTACCCATTTAGATACATAATCTATTGCCACCAGAATATAAGTGTTTGAGTAAGATGGTGGGAAAGGCCCCATGAAGTCAATACCCCATACATCAAACAACTCAATCTCTAGGATCCCTTGCTGAGGCATGGCATAACCGTAAGGCAGATTACCAGCTCTCTAGTAACTGTCACAGTTACGTACAAACTCTCCGGAGTCTCTATAGAGGGTAGGCCAGTAGAAGCCACATTGGAGAACCTTAGTGGCTATTCGCTCACCTCCAAAATGTCCTCCATACTATGATCCATGGCAATGCTATAGGATCTTCTATGCCTCTTCTCTAGGCACACATCTACAGATCATTCCGTCTGCACACCTCTTAAAGAGATATGGTTCATCCCACAAGTAGTACTTTGCATCAGAAATTAATTTTTTCATTTGCTGCTTACTGTACTCTTTGGGTATGAATCTCATAGCTTTATAGTTTACAATGTCTGCAAACCATGGTGCTTCCTGAATGGAAAAGAGTTGCTCATCTGGGAAGGTTTCAGAGATCTCAGTAGAAGGGAGGGACGCTCCTGCTACTGGTTCTATCCGAGACAGGTGATCAGCTACCTGGTTCTCTGTCCCCTTTCTGTCTCTTATTTCTATATCAAACTCTTGCAGAAGCAACACCCATCTTATGAGCCTGGATTTTGAATCCTGCTTTGTGAAGAGATATTTTAGAGCAGCATGGTCAGTGTACACAATCACTTTTTATCCTACTAAATAAGATCTGAACTTGTCAATGGCATAAACCACTACAAGTAACTCTTTTTCTGTGGTTGTGTAATTCTTCTGTGCGTCATTCAGAACACGGCTAGCATAATAAATGACGTGCAGAAGCTTGTTATGCCTTTGTCCCAATACGGCACCAATGGCATGGTCACTGGCATCACACATTAGTTCAAATGGTAATGTCCAGTCTGGTGCAGAAATGACTGGTGCTATGACCAGCTTAGCTTTTAGAGTTTCAAACGCCTGCAGACACTCTGTGTCAAAGACAAATGGCGTGTCAGCAGCTAGCAGATTGCTCAGAGCTTTTGCGATTTTTGAAAAATCCTTTATAAACCTCCTATAGAATCTTGCATGCCCCAGAAAGCTTCTGATTGCCTTAACATTGGGAGGTGGTGGTAATTTTTCAATTACCTCTACCTTGGCTTGATCCACCTCTATTCCCTTGTTCGAAATTTTGTGCCCAAGGACAATTTCTTCAGTCACCATAAAGTGACATTTCTCCCAGTTTAAAACCAGGTTAGTCTCTTGGCACCTTTTCAGAACAAGTGCTAGATGGTCAAGACAGGAGCTGAATGAGTCTCCAAATACTAAAAAGTTATCCATGAAGACTTCCAGAAATTTTTCTACCATATCAGAGAAAATAGAGAGCATTCACCTTTGAAAGGTTGCAGGTGCATTGCACAGACCAAAAGGCATCCTTCTGTAGGCAAATACTCCAGATGGACATGTAAATGCTGTTTTCTCTTGGTCCTGAGGATTTACTGTAATTTGGTTATAACCTGAATAGCCATCCAAAAAGCAGTAGTATTCATGACCTGCTAGTCTCTCTAGCATCTGGTCTATGAATGGTAAAGGGAAATGATCCTTTCTGGTGGCTGTATTGAGCCTTCTGTAGTCAATACACATACGCCACCCTATAACTGTTCTTGTAGGAACCAGTTCATTCTTTTTATTATGAACCACTGTCATGCTTCCCTTCTTGGGGACAACTTGGACAGGGCTCACCCAGGGGCTATCAGAAATAGGATAAATAATCCCAGCCTCTAGTAACTTAGTGACCTCTTTCTGCACCACCTCCTTCATGGCCGGATTCAGCCGCCTCTGTGGTTGAACCACTGGCTTAGCATCATCCTCTAATAGGATCTTGTGCATGCATCTGGCTGGGCTAATGCCCTTGAGATCACTTATGGACCACCCAAGAGCTGTCTTGTGTGTCCTTAGCACCTAAATTAGTGCTTTCAATTTCCTGTGGTTTTAAAGTCGTGGTAATGATCACAGGAAAAGTGTCATCTTCTCCCAGAAATGCATATTTCAGGGATGGTGTTAGTGGTTTGAGCTCGGGTTTAGGAGGCTTATCCTCTTCCTGAGGAGTTTTCAGAGGTTTTTCTGTTCTCTCTGGTTCCTCCAGATCAGGCTGAACATCTTTAAAAATATCCTCTAGCTCTGATTCGAGACTCTCAGTCATATTGACCTCTTCCACCAAGGAGTCAATAATATCAGCGCTCAGGCAGTCTTTTGGTGAGTCTGGATGCTGCATAGCTTTGACAACATTCAACTTAAACTCATCCTCATTGATTCTCAGGGTTATCTCCCCTTTTTGGATGTCAATGAGGGTTCATCCAGTTGCTAGGAATGGTCTTCCTAGAATGAGAGTTTCACTCTTGTGCTCCTCCATTTCCAGTACTACAAAGTCAGTAGGAAAGGCAAATGGCCCAACCTTGACAATCATGTCCTCAATTATGCCTGATGGGATCTTAATGGAGCCATCAGCAAGTTAGAGGCATATCCGAGTTGGTTTAACTTTATCAGTCAAACCAAGCTTTCTGAAAGTGGATGCAGGTATTAGGTTGATACTTGCCCCAAGATCACATAGAGCTGTCTTGGTACAAGCACCCTCTAATGTGCATGGTATCATAAAGCTTCTGGGATCTCTAAGCTTTTCTGGTAAGCTTTTCAGAATGACTGCACTACATTCTTCAGTGAGAAAAACTTTTTCAGTTTCTCTCCAATCTTTCTTATGACTTAAGATATCTTTCATGAACTTAGCATAAGAGGGAATTTGCTTAAGTGCCTCTGCAAACGGAATCTTTATTTCAAGAGTCCTGAGATAGTCTGCAAAGCGGAAAAATTATTTATCCTGTTCCGCTTGGCGGAGTTTCTGAGGATAAGGCATTTTGGCTTTATATTCTTCAACCTTTGTTGCTGCAGGTTTACTTCCTGCAGAAGTGGTTGGAGAAGCCTGCCTAAGGGGGTTGTTATCAGCACTTGCAGGTGTCTGATCCCTTATTGGCGTTTGGATGCCAGATTTGGCTATCCAATGGGCATTTAACACCGGATTTTTACCTTTTTCTGATGTTTGAACGCCAGAATCATTCCTCTCTGGGCTCTTACTGTCCTCAGAGGGATTTTGGGCAGTGGGTTGGTCATCTTTTGCAAGTTGTTCCTCTCTTAGCTTTCTGCTACCTTGAGCTGAATTATTCAATGTCTTCCCACTCCTTAATTGAACAGCTTGGCACTCTTCTGTTATCTGTTTAGATAATTGCTGTCTTGTCTGATCCAATTGTGCTTCCATGTTCTTGTTAGCATTTTTATTGTCTTGGAGCATCTCTTTAAATTCTGCTAACTGTTTTGTTATAAGAAGCAATTGCTGATTAAGTTCAACAACTTGTTCTTGAGGACTAAATTCAGTAGATACTGCCTTAGCCTCTTCTTTCATGGAGGACTCACTACTTGAGTACAGATGTTGATTTCTAGCAACTGTATCAATGAGCTCTTGATCCTCTTCAATTGTCTTTCTCATATGTATAGATCCACCAGCTGAGTGGTCTAGGGACATCTGGGTCTTTTCTGTAAGCCCATAGTAGAAGATGTCTAACTGCACCTACTCTGAAAATATTTCAGAGGGGCATTTCCTTAGCATCCCTCTGTACCTCTCCCAGGAATTATAAAGAGATTCATTATCCTCTTGTTTAAAGCTTTGGATGTCCAGCCTTAGCTGTGTCATCCTTTTTGGAGGGAAATATTGATTCAGGAATTTGTCTGATAACTGTTTCCATGTTCTTATGCTTGCTGTGGGTTGGTTATTTAACCACCTTTTAGCTTGATCTTTTACAGCAAATGGAAATAGTAATAATCTGTAGACATCCTGATCTACTTCCTTATCACGTACTGTGTCAGCAATTTGTAAGAACTATGCCAGAAACTCAGTAAGTTCTTCCTGTGGAAGACCGGAATACTGGCAATTTTACTACACCATGATAATGAGCTGAGGGTTTAGCTCAAAATTGCTGGCTCTTATGGGGGTATACAGATACTACTCCCATATGCAGCAGTAATAAGGTTAGCATATGACCCCAGAGTCCTTCTGGGCTATTCATTTCCACTTAGGTCCATGATGGAGAAAGGGAGATGATGTGGATTGCAAATAAAATATGTTTTTGTTTTTATTTTATTTAATTAAGGTTAACCGAATTAAAAATAAAATAAGATAAAATAAAACAAAATAATTAGAAAATAGAATATGGTTTCAAAAATTAAAGGAAGAAATAAAATAAAATAAAAAATTTGAATACTAAAAGGACTAATTAATTAAAAAGATTTGAAAAGTTTTGGGTATGATTTTCGAAAAAATGGAGAGAGAGAGAAAGTGGTTAGGAATTTTTGAAAAAGATATGTCTTAAAATTAAAGATACTTGTAAGAAAATAAAAGAAAAGATTTGAAAAAGATATGATTTGAAGATTTGAGATCAGAAAAAATAAGATAAGTTAGGTAAGAGAAGATAAGAAATTTTAAATTAAAAAATTTTGAAATTTAAATTTTAAATTTGAAAATCAAATTTTGAATTTTAAATTTTGAAATTTGAATTTTTGAATTTAATGAGGAAAGAGAAAAACAATAAAATGACACCAAACTTAGGATTTTTAGATCAAAATAAAGAAAACAACCAAGAACAACTTGCAGGTCAAGATGAACACCAAGAACAACTTGAAGATCAAGATGAACACTAAGAATAAATTTTTGAAAAATTTTAAGGAATTAAAAACACAAAGGACACCAAACTTAAAAATTTTTATACTTTGGACACTAATAATTCGAAAATGCAGAAGAAAAACACAACAAGAAAAACTAAAGATCAAACAAAGAAAATAAGCAAGAACAACTTGAAGATCAAGAAAGAACAAGGAACATGTAATTCGAAAATATGAATAACAAAATAAAAGCATGCAATTGACACCAAACTTAAAACATGAAACTAAACTCAAACAGAAGACTAAATTAAGAGGTTATTGGTTTAAAAATTTTTAAAAATAAAATTAGAAAAATAAAACAAGGATTTAAAAAAAAATTTTTTAACAAGAACAATAATAAAAGACTCAAAGACAAATCACAGATTAATAAAGAAAAATAAAAATTTTTGAAAGGTTTTTGAAAAGAAAATAAAAGACTCAATTTTAATGATTCTAAACCAACCAAAAAGGTAAATTCTTCCAAATCTAAGCAACAAGATGAACCGTCAGTTGTCCAAACTCGAACAATCCCAGGCAACGGCGCCAAAAACTTGGTGCACAAAATTGTAAATCACACTTTTCACAACTCGTACCACTAACCAGCAAGTGCACTGGGTCGTCCAAGTAATACCTTACATGAGTAAGGGTCGATTCCACGGAGATTGTCGGCTTGAAGCAAGCTATGGTTATCTTGTAAATCTTAGTCAGGATATTAATGATAAAAAGAGTTTTGTTTATGAAAGGTAAATAACATAAAATAAAAGGTACTTGTGATTCAATAACGAGGAACAGGTTGAGGTTCTGGAGATGCTCTGTCATCTGAATCTCTGCTTTTCTACTATCTTCTTCTCCAAACACGCATGGCTTCCTTCAATGGCAGACTGTATGATCCTCTCGGATGAAAACAAATCCATATGCGCTGTCACCGCACGGCTAATCATCTGTCGGTTCCCGCTAGCGTCGGAATAGGACCATTGTCCTTTTGCACACTGTCACTGTGCCCAACATTCGCAGGTTTGAAGCTCTTTACAGTCATTCCTTTCCGGATCCTACTCGGAATACCACAGATAAGGTATAGACTTTCCGGATCCCAGGAATGCTGCCAATGGTTCTAGCCTCCGAACTCGGTCCATGGATTAGAAACCCAAGAGATACGCACTCAAGCTGTCGCACAGTGACTACGTTGAGCTCATGTAGAACGGGAGTGGTTGTCAGCCACGCGTTCATAATGTGAGAATAATGATGAGTGTCACAGATCATCATCTTCTCCGCTTGAAGTACGAGTGAATATCTTAGAATAGAATCAAGCGTGATTGAATAGAAAACAGTAGTAATTGCATTAATCCATTGAGACACAGCAGAGCTCCTCACCTCCATCTATGGGGTTTAGAGACTCATGCCGTCAGAGATATAATATGAAACGTGTAGAATGTCATGAGTTGCAAAATAAATCTCTAAAAGTAGTATTTATACTAAACTAGTAACTTAGGTTTACAGAAATTGAGTAACTAAGTGCAGATAGTGTAGAAATTCACTTCCGGGGCCCACTTGGTGTGTGCTTGGGCTGTTCCTGGAGTTAAATGCTAGCTTCAGTGCCAGTTTGGGCGTTTAACTCCAATTCTGGTGCCAGTTTGGGCGTTTTATGCCAAAATTTTTAGGCTGACTTTAAACGCCAGTTTGGGCCATCAAATCTCGGACAAAGTATGGACTATTATATATTGCTGGAAAGCCCAGGATGTCTACTTTCCAACGCAATTAAGATCGCGCCAATTGGGCTTCTGTAGCTCCAGAGAATCCATTTCGAGTGCAGCAGGGTCAGAATCTAACAGCATCTGCAGTCCTTTTTCAGCCTCTGGATCAGATTTTTGCTCCGGTCCCTCAATTTCAGCCAGAAAATATCTGAAATTACAAAAAAAACACAAACTCATAGTAAAGCCTAGAAATATAATTTTTGAATAAAAACTAATAAAAATATAATAAAAAGTAACTACCCTACACTTAAATGAAACACACTCTTCAACCTAAGCTAATCAAAGATGCAATTCAAGGTAATTCATGGTTTTCTGCTTAGGGTTATGATGTGCTAACAATTAGAACAAAGGGGATTAAGAGGCTCAAAAGGGGTTAACAATGGTAGATGCAAAGGGTAAGCAATATGGGTAAACTGAGATTTCATCAAAGACGACCTCAATCATGCTAAATGCATTCAAGACTTCAAACATCAGAAATAAAGAATCAAGCAAAACCAAGATCACAATCATAGAGGAGATATATCACACAATGAACAAAATTAGTGGTTAAAATGTGTAACCACTCAATATAACCCCAAAAACTCACAAGGTATTTTGTTCTTTACTCTTCTATGTTCAATAAAGAAATCATTCAAGTAAGTTTGAAAACAATTTTCTTAATCAATTTAATAGAATGCCCTTGAAACAAAATTCTTGAATATTTTTGTTGTTTTCTTTTCACCAAAGTTATTTCCTATGTATGTATGTATGTATGTATGTATGTATGTATGTATGTATGTATGTATGTATGTATGTATGTTGTGATGGATGCAATTTCAAAATCTTTCCTATTTCTATTCCTAATTTTCAACAACAAAAAACTAACATGAACAATTAGGATCAAAATGAGCTAGGCACATGCTATTCACATCATCCAATCACAATCTATATCTATAAATATATACCATGCAAAAAATGCCAAATGCAATAACTAAAAAGAAACTAAGATATATATACCAAAAGAAAAATGCAATGCAACAGTTAAAAACACTCAAAATATCTACCAGAAACATAATAAAAGAGAACAAAAAATTAAGTGTAAAGTGTTTGGAAAAGAAAATTTACGCCCCAAAAATGGCGAATCCTCCCCCACACTTATGCGTTGCACGGTCCTTCGGGCACGAACACAATCCTGTAGTGAGGAGCTATGAGGCTCCACCTTCAGCTGGTGGGCTCTGAGGGTTCCGGGTTGCTATATACACAAGTAAACAACAATTGAGAAAAAGATCATATGAGTGAGGTATGGTAAAGATAATGTGTGTATTCTAAGTGTGCGCACACTTTAGAATATACACATTGGCCGGGTAGAGCGATATCCACACAAACAAAAAGTAATAGCCTATGTTCCTCAATTGGGTTACCTACGATGCAAGGAAAGCATAAGTAAAACTTAAGGCACAAGCAACCCTAGGTAACCCAAAAGTGAAGTGAGTATTTGATATTGGTTATTGAAATTGTGCAAGTGAAAGCGCAAAATTGATATAAGATAGCACAATAAACAACAACCAATCTTTTAATGAAAGGGAAACCACTTATCCATCATGAAACAAAGAAAAAGTCACATGGTATAGGTACTTGTTACAAAAAAAGTGATATACTTGATAGCAATCAAGTAAAATCACTCAAACAAATACCAAGCATTAACAAGGAGCAAGTACCGGTCATGTGATGAATGTGATATGAAAAATTATGATAAACAAGTAATTTCAACTCAATTCACTTAATTCAATGTGCACTTATAAAAATTTTACCTAATATACAACAAAATGTAAATGTGAAAATCCAATTAGGTGACAGGAATTGAAGGCAAGGTATAAGTGCATCGATGAAATTCAATCAACAAGCAACCCAATTAATCAACAAACAAACACTTAAAATTTATTTAATTAGTAAGATGAAAAATGGCATGCTAAGAGAACCAAGTAAAACAGGTAGAAAAACATGGAAAAAGCAAGGTAGGTGATGGTTGGAGGGGAAAAGAAGAAAAGAAGTAGAGAGAAGAGAAGAGAAGAAATAAAGTGAGAGAAAACAGATACATGCGTACGCACAGGTATGTGTGCGTACGCACACAAGACGGAATAGAGAAGGTGTGCGAGCGCACACTCTATGCGAGCGCTCCTGGCAGAAGAGGAATTAAGACGTGTGCGTGCGCATAAGGTCATGCGCACACGCAGTAGGTTTTTTTGTTTTTTTATGGGAGGGATCATGTGTGTGTGTGCACACAGGTCCGTGCGCTCGCACAGAGGGAAAGATAGGGGGTTGTGTTCACGTGCATAGGCCATGCCATCGCTCCCACCAAAGGGATAGCAACTTGACGTGTGGACGCACATGGCTGTGCAGTCGCACAGAGGGCACGATAAGGAACATGCGTGCGTACGCACATGATGGTGCGCACTCATAGACCAAGAAAAACAAGGGCGCACCCACGCACAGACCGTGCTGGCGCTGCGAACAGAGGGCAAGACAAAGAGTGTGTGGGCGCACAGGCTTGTGCGCTCGCACAGGTCGCGAAACTCACAATTGTGTGCACACGCACAGCAGCGTGCGTACGCACAGATACTCTGTTTTGCAAAAATTTTTCCTTCATTTCTTAGGTGTTATGCCTTAGCTCAATCAACATTTAGCCCCAAGACATTCAAAACATCACAAAAACCATGATCCATATGCAAGTCAACCTATCTAAACTCAAATTTAAACTAATCCTAAGCTAACTAAGACAAGCAAACATGCAAGAAGCTAGGACTATAATCAAAGAGAAAGGGTAAAAAAGGATGTTACCATAGTGGGGTGTCTCCCACCTAGCACTTTGGTTTATAGTCCTTAAGTTGGACTTATTGAGGAGACTCTAGCTAGGGTGGCTTGTGTTTTTACTCCTTCTTGAACCTCCATCCATGCTTGGTCTTTAACTCTCCTCCGGGATCCCATATTCTAGGCATCCGCTCACCTTCTTGTTGATCTTTATACTTCAAGCCAGATGGATAAGCTCCTAATTGATCATCGTAACAACCCAACATTTTCCAGAAATCACCCAGTTGTGCTTGACATTCCATTTGAAATCTAATTCTTGAATTAACCTTCTTGATGATCCTTGGAATCCTTTGGCTACCAACACTCCTTTCTACACCATGCACCAACCCAAGAAGGACCTTGAGTTGGTAATCCGTCTCCAAGATAGCATATTGATGGGGGCCAATGAAGTTCATAGGTGAAATTGTCACCCACTCAATATGTTGTTGGTTGTCAACTCCTTCCTTACCAACCTCTTCCTCCTCTTCCCCATCACTCTCATCATAACAAGGAGGTTTTGAGAAGTCTACCTCCACGTCTCTTTCAAGCTCAATGGAAATAGGTTCATTAGGATCCTTAAGGAGATTGATCAAGGAGGACAAAAAATCATTTATGATGGAATCCTCATCTTGATCACTGTTCATACCCCGGGTCGAGCTGTCCGACCCGGGTTGCTTAACGACAAGTCGACCGACCTCTTTAGGTCAGGACAATCCAACCTCTTCTCAAAGAGCTCGGCCAAATCACCAGGAAAGCCCAAAAAGGTCCCAACAGAGGAACACGCCCCAAATCCTAAGGCAGTCCAAGCTTAAAGAGATAAGGGCGGTTCCCTTGAAGATAAGATGACCTCAATCAAAGATAAGATAAGATATGATAACTATCTTATCTCCAAAAAGGTCACTCCACACCATTATAAATACACTAGAGCACCCAGGTATAACTCATACTCTGATTCTACAAAATACCTGCTTAATACACTTGCTAACTTAAGCATCGGAGTCTCTTGCAGGTACCACCACCCTCTGGTGACAAAGAATCAGCAGTGTAGCCAGTCCAACAAGTCAGACACGGCCGCTCCGGCCGCCAACCACCAGCCGGACACGTCAGTTCCGACCAGCACAGAAGATCTCATCCGAGATCAACCTATAGTTTCAGGTAACCCTCGGAACATTGGCGCTGTTGGCGGGAAACCTGGAAGTCATCCCGTCATCATGATGGACAACCTAGATAATGACCACGACTCTGATCTAGAAGACAGAACGCCGTACAAAGAACGCAGACACTACACCAAAAGATATCCAACAACCTAATGGAGACAAGAATTCACCAAACGCGGGAGTCATGGAGGCGCTTCAAGACCGCTTAAAACAACTTGAAAAAGAAGCTCAACATCAACGAGAGGCTGAGAGAGACCTACGAAGGGAAGTAAGGCGACGCCGGGAATTAGAGGACAAACTCCTAAAGCTCGAAGCCGATCTCAAAGCCAAAACTACTCGCTCCACTCATGAGGATAGCTCCCACAAGGACCAAGATCCATTCACCAAGGAGATCATGAAGACCAAAATCTCAAAGGACTTTAAACTTCCCGACATGACTTTATACGATGGCACGGCAGATCCTAGCCATCACCTCAGTAATTTTAGAAGTCGAATGTAACTCACTGACGCCTCAGATGCAGTCCGCTGCAAAGCCTTCCCGACTACCTTAACAAAAACAGAGATTAAATGGTTCGACAATCTACCCCCTAGGTCTATCTCAAACTTCGACAACTTAGCCAAGAAGTTTCTATCCAGATTCTCTATCTAGAAAGACAAAACTAAGCACGCCCCAAGCCTATTAGGGATCAAACAAGGGGATCAAGAAAGTCTCCGCAGCTACATGGAAAGATTCAACAAAGCATGTCTGGATATACATAGTCTGCCCACAGAAGGAGCAATTATGGGTCTCATCAATGGCTTACGAGAGGGGCCTTTTAGCCACTCTATATCGAAAAAATATCCCACATCTCTAAATAAAGTACAAGAACGAGCGGAGAAGTATATCAACATGGAGGAAAACTCTCGACTAGGAGAGACCTCAAAACCCGGATTTTGCTACTCCTCCCGAGATAAGGACAAAGAATCCAAGAAAAAGAAAGATCAACATGGGGAAAGATAAAAAAATACCACAATTACACCCCTCTTCGAGTGTCCCTTGTGGATGTCTACAGAGAAGCTTGCCATACTGAAAAAATACCCCCAACTCGACCACTCAAAAGCAAAAAAGGAGGGGAAATCGGACTGAATATTGTGAATACCATCGAATCTATGGGCATTCCACCAACGAATGCTTCGACTTAAAAAATGTCATAGAAAAATTGGTAAGATAGGGGAAATTAGATCGGTACTTAGCCAGCCAAGTTGATGAGCA
This sequence comes from Arachis ipaensis, assembly GCF_000816755.2. Lineage (NCBI taxonomy): Eukaryota > Viridiplantae > Streptophyta > Magnoliopsida > Fabales > Fabaceae > Arachis > Arachis ipaensis. The sequence continues at coordinate 43,907,496 of NC_029792.2, forward strand.
AAGAAAAAGAAGAAGGGACGAAGATGTCGGACGAACTAAGCGACCACCTCGTACACCAGAGAGACATGCCCACATGATACACGGAGGATTTGCGGGAGGAGGGATCTCCAAATCATCTCGCAAAAGATATCTTAAAAAAGTATATCATGTTAAGGGAAAAGAGGAAGCACCCGACTCATCCCGTCATCCCCATAATTACTTTTATTAAAGAGGACGCAGGTGGCATCATCTCAGGACACGACGATCCCATAGTCATCACTATCATATTGGCCAACGCAAATCTCCACCGCACACTGGTGGACCAGGAAAGCTCCGCCGATATCTTGTTCAAAACTACCTTTGACAAACTCGGCCTAGAAGAAAAAGAACTTAGAGCATATCAGAACAGCCTGTTCGGGCTAGGAGACACCCCAATCCAACCACTAGAGTACATCTCACTACACACGACCTTTGGAAAAGGAAAACAGTCAAGGACGCTCAAAATAGACTACATCATGGTCGACATGAGTTCAGCCTACAATGCCTTAATAGGTCGAACAACATTAAATCAGCTCGGCGCAGTAGTCTCGACTCCACATCTATGAATGAAGTTCCCAATTGCAGAAGGAATAGCTACAATAAAAGCAGACCAGAAGAGGTGCGCCGCTGTTATAACGAAAATCTAAACCTCAGAGGCAGAGGAGAAGAATTTCACATCATCGAGCTCGGTGGAGTTCGAGGGCGGGAAGAACTCCGTCCACAACCCGAAGGCGAAGTAGCAAAGGTCTAGATCGGAGATGACCCCGAAAAAATAACCAATATCGGCACGATCCTAAAAGGAGACATAAAAGAATCACTCATACAGTTCTTACAAGATAATGTCGACCTCTTTGCATGGAAGGCCGCAGACATGCCGGGCATAGACCTTAAATTAATGTGCCACAAGCTGGCAGTTTATCCAGGATCTCGGCCAGTACAGCAAAAACGCAGAAAGCTCAGGCCAGAACGATCCCAACCTGTGGAAGAGCAGGTACAAGCTCTACTGGAGGCAGGATTCATAAGAGAAGTCAAATATCCACTATGGCTAGCTAACGTCGTCTTGGTGAAAAAATCAAATGGAAAGTGGCGGATGTGCACAGACTGCACTGATCTTAACAAAGCCTGTCCAAAAGATCCCTATCCACTTCCAAGTATCGACGCCCTGGTGGATGCCTCCTCCGGATACAAATACCTCTCGTTTATGGACGCCTATTCGGGATACAGTCAAATTTCGATGTACCCACCTAACCAAGAAAAAACCGCATTCTTAACCCCGAAAGCAAATTACTGCTACATCGTCATGCCATTCGGACTCAAAAAGTGCAGGAGCCACATATCAAAGACTGATGAATAAAGTCTTCATCGGAAAAGTCATGGAAGTTTACGTGGATGACATGTTAATAAAGACACAAAGTGAAGAGTCGTTGTTGTCCGACCTCACTCAAGTGTTCGACACTATAAGAAGGCATGGCATGCGGCTTAACCCGGCAAAATGCACCTTTGCAGTGGAAGCCAAAAAATTCTTGGGTTTTATGCTCACACAAAGAGGAATCGAGGCAAATTTGGATAAAGTCCGAGCTATACTCAACATGAAGAGTCCAACCTGTGTCAAAGAGGTACAACAAGTCAATGGAAGACTGGCAGCCTTGTCTAGATTCCTAGCCGGATCGGCAATAAGATCCCTACCCTTCTACACCACTCTAAAGAAAGGAAAGAGGTTCGAATGGACAACGGAATGCGAGCAGGCCTTCCAAGATTTCAAAATTTCTTGGGGCAACCACCCATTCTTACCAGATGACGGGAAAGTGAAGAACTCATATTATACCTCGCAGTGGGAAGTCGGGAAAGAGATTTGAATGGACAATGGAGTGCGAGCAGGCCTTCCAAGACTTCAAAGGATTCCTGGGACAACCACCTATCCTAACTAGGCCACGGGAAGGAGAACCACTTGTATTGTACCTCGCAGCAGGAAATCGAGCAGTAGCCTTAGCACTGATCCGAGAAGACGACAGTGGACAACAACCCATATACTTCATCAGCAAAGCACTACAGGGGTCCGAACTAAACTACCAAAAAATAGAAAAATTCGCCTATGCTCTCATATTAACATCTCGACGACTTCGTCCATACTTCCAAGCCCACATCATCAAGGTTAGGACCAACCAGCCTATAAAAAGCATTCTGCAGAAAACAAATTTAGCGGGTAGAATCTTGCAATGGGCAGTCGAGTTGTCTGAATTTGACCTCCAATACAAAGCTCGAACAGCCATCAAATCACAGTATTTGGCTGACTTCGTTGCAGAATTTACGGATACTCCGGTCATCCCCACAGAATGGAATATCTACGTAGACGGTTCCTCAAACAAAATTGGAAGTGGCGCAGGTGTAATAATAGAAAGCGACCAGGGAACCCAAATTGAACTTTCCCTAAAATTCGGATTTTCCACTTCAAATAATCAAGCTGAATATGAGGCATTACTAGCTGGTTTGAAGCTGGCTAAGGAGGTTGGAGCTCAAAAAATTACCATCTTCAGCGACTCACAAGTGGTCACCTTACAAATATCAGGGAGCTACCAAGCCAAAGATCCCACTATGAAAAAGTACTTGGACAAAACCAGAGAAAAGCTCGAACAATTCGGGGGATATGAGGTCCGCCACATACCTCGGGAACAAAATGCCCGAGCTGATGCGCTCTCAAAATTAACCAGCACCAAACCAGGGGGCAACAATAGAAGCCTCATCCAGGAAATGCTACAGAACCCATCAATCTCCGAAGAAAAGGTCCTAGCCATAACAGGTTTAGACCAAGGATGGATGACTCCCATAATCAATTACCTCAAAACAGAAGCACTCCCTGCAGATAAAAAGGAGGCAAAGAGGTTAAAACGGAAGGCACAATACTACACTATCATAAACAATAATTTATACAAAAGAGGAATGTCAATACCATTGTTAAAATTTGTGCTGACTTCCAACACAAAGGAAGTTTTAGAAGAAGTACACAGTGGCATCTGTGGCAATCATCTCGGAGCACAGGCACTTACCAAAAAAGTACTCCGGGCCGGATTTTATTGGCCAACTCTACAAAAAGAAGCAACAGAGTTCGTAAAGTCATGCCCACCATGTCAAAAACATGCCAACTTCTACATCGCCCCACCTGAGGAGCTTATTAGCGTAACCTCACCCTGGCCATTCGCAAAATAGGGACTCGACCTTCTCGGTCCTTTTCCCCAAGGATTCAGACAAGTCAAATTCCTCATCGTGGGGGTAGACTATTTTACAAAATGGATTGAGGTGGAACCTCTAGCCAACGCCACTACTCAAAGAAGCCAAAAATTCCTGTATAGAAACATTATGACAAGGTTTGGGGTCCCATACTCCATCACCACAGACAATGGCACTCAATTTACAGATGCAGGCTTCAAAAAATTGGTGGCCGATATGAACATAAAACACCAATTTACATCCGTAGAACACCCCCAAGCCAATGGACAAGCGGAAGCTGCTAACAAAGTCATATTAGCCGGGTTAAAACGGAGATTACAAGATGCAAAAGGAGCCTAGGCTGAAGAGCTCCCACAAGTCCTATGGGCATATCGGACAACTCCACACTCCACCACAAGGGAATCACCTTTTCGATTAGCTTACCAGATAGAGACAATTATCCCAGTGGAGATCAAAGAAGAATCACCTAGAGTGATCCACTACAGTGAAGAGGCCAACTCCCAACTTCAGAGGGAAGAACTCGACCTACTTCCAGAAATTCGAGAAAGAGCTAGGATCAGGGAAGAGGCATTAAAACGTCGAATGTCTTTGAGATACAATCAAAAGGTAGTGTCGCGAGGTTTTTCCGAGAACGACCTCATCCTAATCCGAAATGATATCGGAATAACTCGACCTGGAGAAGGAAAGCTGGCAGCAAACTAGAAAGGACCCTACCGAGTCACAGAAGTGCTTGGAAAGGGCTACTACAGGCTGTCCGAACTCGAAGGGCGAGAGCTTCCAAGGTCATGGCACGCCTGCAACCTAAGAAGTTTTAGATTTTCTACAAATTCTCAAGACGCATTAATCTGAAACACTAAAAATTCATCGCCCGATTATAAAGCGACAAGATCAGCAGAAAGTGAAAAGCTACTCGATCAGGATAAAGACCAAAAAAGATGAAAACTAAACTCATCAAAAGGTCGACCAAATGAGGATCAAACCCAATTTCTACAAAATCGGCAAAGATGAAAAAGCGACAAAAATAGAATAATGCAAGAAGTTATCGAAAGTGATCCATAGAAAGGACCTGACGAGGTCTTAATAAAATGGGTTGCTAAAAATAACTTAAAAGACAAGCCAGCGTAAAGAAGTCGGACCAGTCGACCACAATAATCAAAGTTATAAAAAGTAAATCCCTGGAAAGAGGTCTGGCCAGCCCTAAAAAAGAGGATTACTAGAAATAACTTAGAAGGGACCGACATGATAAAGTCGGCCCAAACCAAACAAGTTATAAAAAGTAATCTATAAAAGAGACCTGACCAAGGTCCAAGAAAATAGATTACTAGAAATAACTTAGAAGGGACCGACATGATAAAGTCGGCACAAGCCAAACAAGTTATAAAAAGTAATCTATAAAAGAGACCTAACCAAGGTCCAAGAAAATAGATTACTAGAAATAACTTAGAAGGGACCTGATAAACCACTATTTTATGGTTTATCTTGTGCTCAATTGAGTGGATTTTATCAACTCTTTACCCACTTATTCATACTATTTGCATGGTTTTACATTTACCTTCCTAATTATGTGCTTTGATTGAAAACATACTTCTTTGATCTTAATTTTGATATGTTTAATCCTCTCTTATCACCATTAGATGCCTTGATATGTGTGTTAAGTGATTTCAGATATTACAGGGCAGGAATGGCTCAGATGATGGAAAGGAAGCATGCAAAAATGGAAGGAATACAAGAAGTTGGAGAACTTGCTAAGCTTTCTAGCCTGACCTCTTCGCACTCAAACAGCTATAAATCTAGCTACAGAGGTCCAAACGACGCGGTTCTAGTTGCGTTGGAAAGCTAACGTCTGGGGCTTCGATTTGATATATAATATACTATAGTTTCCCTGACGCTAGATGACGCGACCGCGTGCTCTATGCGGCCGCGTCGCAGTGACGAAAATCAGCGTGTTTGAATTCGCAACCAGCAAATTCTGGGCTGTTTCTGACCCAATTTGCGGCCCAGAAAACACAGATTAGAGGCTATAAAGTGGGGGAATGCATCCATTCAATGGAAAAGCTTTCATAATACACAATTTTAGGATTTAGATGTAGTTTTTAGAGAGAGAGGTTCTCTCCTCTTTCTTAGGATTAGGATTTAGGATTTCTCTTAGTTTTAGGAGCGACTCTCAATCACAGGTTCTTTATTTTTATATATTTTCCCAATTTAATTTATGAACTTTTCCATGTTATGATTTCAATATTTTATATAATTTGAGGTATTTCAGACTTATGATTGCTCTCTTTAATTTATTAATGCTCTGTGTTCATCCAAGTTATTTTCATTCAAGTAGACTTTCTTCCCTTTTGGCTTTGGTTGAATCATTGGAAACACTTGAGTTATCAAACTCATTGTTGATTGGAAATTGGAATTCTTCAAGAATTAATTCGAGTTCCAATAACTCTAGCCTTTCCCAAGGAAAGACTAGGACCTGAGGAATAAAAATTAATTCATCCACTTAACTTACCTTCATAGTTAGAGGTCAACAAAGTGGGAGAAAAATCCAATTCTCATTACAATTGATAAGGATAACCAGGATAGGACTTCCTGTTTTCATACCTTGCCAAGAGTTTATTTTATAGTTATTTATTTATTTTATTCTCCTTATGCAACGTACTGCTCCCTAATTTCTAAAACCCCTAATTTACAAACTCATAACCAATAATAAGAACATACCTCCTTGCAATTCCTTGAGAAGATGACCCGAGGTTTAAATACTCGATTATCAATTTTAAAGGGGTTTGTTACTTGTGACAATCAAAATGTTTGTAAGAAAGGTTGATTGCTTGGTTTAGTAACTATACTTGCAACGAGAGTTTTCTATAACCTCTAAACCATCAATCTTCAGTTATTCAAAATGGCGCCGTTGCCGGAGAATTGCAAACGTGTGCCTTATTATTGGTTATTGTAAATATTTAAAAAAAATCAATTTTCAATTTTCAATTTTAAAAATTCAATTTTCAAAATTTAAAATTCAAATTTAAAAAAAAATTTATCTTCAAATTTCAATTTTAAAAATTCAAAATTCAAGTTTTAATTTTCAAATTTAAAAATTTGAATTTCAAATTTGCTTTTATTTTTGTTTTTAAATTTTTATTAACTAACTATGAGTTCTCACCCCTCTCGCTTCAAGTTTGATTCCAATGTTGTTGTTAGGAATGGAAACTATAATGAGAACAGGCATCAAGGTTGGAAGAATCAAAGATGGGAGGAGTCACAAGGATTTAATCAACCATCATGGCAACAACCACCTCCAATGGACTATCAACAACCATTCTGTGATGCATATCAAGGCAATGGCTATGGTGAGCTCTCTTTTGATTATCAACAACCACCACCATACACCTATGAACCCCCTCCTCAACATAACTTTAGACCACCAAACTCACAAGCCTCTTTTCACCATTCACCTCCATATGACCCTAACCCGTATCCACCATACCAACCACCTTATGAGCCAAATGAACCATACACAGAACCACCACCCTTCCAACACAACTACTCTCATGAACCACCACCTCAATATTCACCATCTCCATATCATTATCAAGATGAACCACCTTCCTATTATGAACCCTCTCTCCCAACCAATAAATCCTCATATCCACCCTAACCTCCAATGGAAGACAGACTTCGTGTTATTCTTCAAAGGCAAGAAAGGATGAATAAAAGTGTGCAAAATTTCGCGGCCGCCTTCGGCGAGTTAGTAAATATGATAGCTTTCCAATATCTGAGCACTCAAAGAACTCCCATGGCTATATGTGGAGAATCAAAAGAAGAACAAAGCATGAAGGAGACACTAGAAACTTCGGTGGACAATGAGGAACATGGCTTTGTATTGGAACAAGTGGAGGAAGCCATAATAGTTGCAGAGGAAGAAGTGGTTGAAGACTTAGGAGATGCTGAACCTCCATGGGAAAGTCAAGACATAGAACCTCCTTCCAAGACGGTTGCATTTGATGTTAAGGAGGGTGTACAACCTCCAAGGCATATCATGATTAAGGACTTGGAAGAGGTCGATCAAGAGATGGAGATTAAAGAAGAAGAAGCACAGCCTCCCATGCCCTCAGTAAGCAATGAAGAAGAGATTAAATTGGAAGAAAGCTACCAAGAGAAAGAGGTTGAAATTAAAGAAGTTTGCAAAGAGGTGGAAGTTGTCAAAGAGCACAAGGGAGTGGAGCTTGGAATCACCTTGCCAAAGTTATTAGAGACCCCTTCCCCTAAGTTGCCATCATCCTTCACAACATTCAAGTGGGTAAAATTCATATCCCTTAGCTTTCTAATCCCACTTGAATATGGGCTACTGGAGACGGATGGTCAACTTAGAGCTCTTTGTGGCATTGAGAGTAAGAGGAAGATGGTCAGTGGTAAGAATTGTCCTGCAAGGTTCATTATGGTTGGAAGCTTTAAGTTTAAACACAAAGGTTGGTATATAGCTCAATTGAATGGGTCTAGGAAGCTGTTTGGTAACTGCAGTGAGAATTCAAATTACTTATCACCCGGCTGGAAAAATACAAATCCCAACAAGTATGGGTGTAAAAGCAAGATTTGGGATCCTGGAATCTGCTCTGACATTTGTCACCCCAGGAGCCTAAGAATATGTTTGAAGCTTCTTAAGGGCTTTACATGCCCAGTTTGGGATCCCAGAGGATATTGGAATCACAAACATTGGTGGAGATTCCTGGATGAGTTCAAGCATAAGCCACCATAACAGGAAGCTCATCAAATGTCCAACTTAAGGACTTTAACTAAAAGTGCTAGGTGGGAGACAACCCACCATGGTATGATCGTTCCTTTTTCATTTTTATTTAGTTTTATTTGTTTTTGAGTTTTATTTTATTTTATTGTATTGAACCTGGAGTTTTTCATAACACTCATATTAGCATTGCATTCTGCATTTTTCATGCATAAAAAAAAACACGCACGCGACGCGGCAGCATCGCTGACGCGTCCGCGTCACTAGTGCGTTGGGAAGAAAAGAATTGAACAAAGAGTCATGCGAGAGCATGGCTGGAGGCGTGCCCCTAGCACAAATCACCTCACATGACCGCGTCGCTGACGCGACCGCGTCATATGCGAATAATGGCCTCCCACGTGACCGCATCACCCACTCGGCCGCGTGACCTAAAATCGACGTAAAAAGGGTGTATGGCCGAAAGTTGAGCTGGAATTGGGCTGGACTCGTGCTGGAAGCCCAAGCCCTACCATGCGACCGCGTACTCCACGCGGCCGCGTCATTTTAAAAGAAAGGCCATCAACGCGATCGCGTGCCCCACGCGATCGCGTCACCCAAAATTTGGCACTAATATGATTTTGAACAGAGAGTTGTGCGAGAGCGAGGCTGCCCTCGCGCCAGTAGCATAAAACGGGTCACGCGACCGCGTGACCGACACGACCGCGTCAATCAGTTTAAACGCAAGTCGCGCGACCGCGTGCCCCACGCGACCGCATCGCTTGCGCTGCACAACTTTTCCTAATTTGCCAAATCTCTTATCTTTTCTTCTCCAAATCCTTATTTCTATTATTTCTTTCTCCTTCCTTTCTTATTTTCTTTGACTACTCATCTTTTTCACCTCCATTCTATTTTATTTAATTTATTTGCATATTTCATTTATTGCATCTTAATTTTGTGCATATTTTTATTTTCTTTTCTAAATTAATTATTTTTTCTTTGGTGTTAAAAAATTTTCTTATTTAACTGTTGCATCTTCTCTTGTATTATTTTGGATGCTTAGTGACTTGTTTTATTCTGGATAGGTAATATTATTTATATCAATACCAATCTTTTATACCTGTATTACTTTTACATTGATATGAATTTATATTATCTCTTCTTACCCACACTCTCTTCCCTATTGTTGCAAATTTTTGCACTCTTGATTTGCCATGTACCTCTACTGTTTTTTCACTTGCATGTTGTAGCTACCATGTAATTGAGACCCTCATTATTTGGCATTAACCCAACCATATTTTATTTGTCTTCTTATCTTTATTTCTGGGTTACTGTTCTTCTTTTTCTCTTCTTTCAGGCTGGCCACTGAAGACGGAAAAAGGGAGAAACTTCTAAAAGGGGAGACAAACAAGTCCATCTACACAATCCTTGAAGAAAAGCATCAGTTGGAACAACCCGTCCACCTGCACATCTCAGCATGCACCGAGGACGGTGCAATCTTTAAGTGTGGGGAGGTCGATATCAATCTCCGTAGGTTAGTACCTTTCTATCTCAACACCAATGTTTAAATTTTCTTTGTTAAATTAGTTGCTGCATTTGCATGTTTAATTGCTTGCATGTTTATTTGATTTTATGCATTTAGTTACTGCTTGGTTAAAATAATAAGTTTCTTTTTAAGATCCTATTTTTAAAAAATTTCACTAATTTAAATAAAAAATTAATTAAAATTTTTTTTTTGTGTTAAACTTGTTTGGAAGTTGTATTTGGAACATGGTTTTTGAGCCAAAGAACACACAACCTGTGAGATTCTGAGCTTATTTACATGGTTACATTATTTAACCATAAATTTTTATTCTTGTGTGTTTTCTTCTCTATGATTGTAATCTATATTTTGTTCCAATCTATATGTCCATTATTTAGTGTATTTACATGCTTGCATATGATTGAGGCCATTGTTTGATTTCAGCTCACTTATCCCAAATAAGCCTACCCTTTACTTCACCTTTGTTAGCCACCTTGAGCTTTTAATCCCCTCTTGTTCTATAACCACATCACTAACCTTAAGCAAAAAAACAAATTAATTATCCCAAATTGAATCTTTGGTTAGCTTAAGTTAGAGATTGTGCATCAACTAAGTGTGGGGAAATTGTGGGAACATGGGTTAAAAGGGGGAATATATCATGTTTCTAATTTATTTGAATATTAGGAATTTGGGAACCTACTCATGAAAAAAAACCAAAATAGAAAAATAATGGAGAATCCATGTGCATTGATAAGTTATGTTTGCTTTTATGATTCAAAAAAAAAAGGGAAAAAATATATATAATATAAATAAATAAATAAGGGGACAAAATTACCCCAATGTTAAGTTAGTGAAAAATCAATGCACATGTGATAAATTAAAAAGAAAAAGTTGATACATGAGTATGTGATGTAAAAATGGGAATTTTGGGTAGCTAGGCATGAACTAGAGTTATATATAGTATATGTATGTTAGGTGAAAGCTTAGGTTAATTAAAGATTCAATTTATAAAGCTCACTTAGCCATATATATACCTTTACCCTTACCTTAGCCCCATTACAACCTTGAAAAAGACCTCATGA
>NC_029792.2:43918140-43936325 GCF_000816755.2 Arachis ipaensis
ATTCTATGTTCCCTGCTTTCATGAGCTATCTTCTTACAAGTTTACTTGTCTTTTATTGTATAATTTGAATTAGTGGAATTTGATTTATGTTTGTCTTGGAGAACTTATTTATTTTTAACCAAGTAGGTAGAAGCATTTCACATTTAGTTGCATTCATATAGATAGGATTGCATTTCATACTTTCTACCATTCCTCTTCATCTTTATAGCTTCTCTTGAACTTAGCATGAGGACATGCTAGTGTTTAAGTGTGGGGAGGTTGATAAACCACTATTTTATGGTTTATCTTGTGCTCAATTGAGTGGATTTTATCAACTCTTTACCCACTTATTCATATTATTTGCATGGTTTTACATTTACCTTCCTAATTATGTGCTTTGATTGAAAACATGCTTCTTTGGTCTTAATTTTGATATGTTTAATCCTCTCTTATCACCATTAGATGCCTTGATATGTGTGTTAAGTGATTTCAGAGATTACAGGGCAGGAATGGCTCAGAGGACGGAAAGGAAGCATGCAAAAGTGGAAGGAATACAAGAAGTTGGAGAACTTGCTAAGCTGTCCAACCTGACCTCTTTGCACTCAAACAGCTATAACTCTAGCTACAGAGGTCCAAACGATGCGGTTCCAGTTGCGTTGGAAAGCTAACGTCCGGGGCTTCGATTTGATATATAATATGCCATAGTTTCCCTTAAGCTAGATGACGCGACCGCGTGCTCTATGCAGCCGCATCGCAGTGACAAAAATCAGCGTGTTTGAATTCGCAACCAGCGAATTCTGGGCTGTTTCTGACCCAGTTTGCGGCCCAAAAAATACAAATTAGAGGCTATAAAGTGGGAGAATGCATCCATTCAACGGAGAAGCTTTCATAATACACAATTTTAGGATTTAGATGTAGTTTTTAGAGAGAGAGGTTCTCTCCTCTCTCTTAGGATTAGGATTTAGGATTTCTCTTAGTTTTAGGAGCGACTCTCAATCATAGGTTCTTTATTTTTATTTATTTTCCCAATTTAATTTATGAACTTTTCCATGTTATGATTTGAATATTTTATATAATTTGAGGTATTTCAGACTTATGATTGCTCTCTTTAATTTATTAATGCTCTGTGCTCATCCAAGTTATTTTCATTCAAGTAGACTTTCTTCCCTTTTGGCTTTGGTTGAATCAGTGGAAACACTTGAGTTATCAAACTCATTGTTGATTGGAAATTGGAATTCTTCAAGAATTAATTCGAGTTCCAATAACTCTAGCCTTTTCCAAGGAAAGACTAGGACCTGAGGAATAAAAATTAATTCATCCACTTAACTTACCTTTATAGTTAGAGGTCAACAAAGTGGGAGAAAAATCCAATTCTCATTACAATTGATAAGGATAACCAGGATAGGACTTCCTGTTTTCATACCTTGCCAAGAGTTTATTTTATAGTTATTTATTTATTTTATTCTCCTTATGCAACATACTGCTCCCTAATTTCTAAAACCTCTAATTTACAAACTCATAACCAATAATAAGAACATACCTCCCTGCAATTCCTTGAGAAGACGACCCGAGGTTTAAATACTCGGTTATCAATTTTAAAGGGGTTTGTTACTTGTGACAACCAAAATATTTGTAAGGTTGATTGCTTGGTTTAGTAACTATACTTGCAACGAGAGTTTTCTATAACCTCTAAACCATCAATCTTTAGTTATTCTGGACCGACATGATAAAGTCGGCCCAAACCAAACAAGTTATAAAAAGTAATCTATAAAAGAGACCTGACCAAGGTCCAAGAAAATAGATTACTAGAAATAACTTAGAAGGGACCGACATGATAAAGTCGGCCCAAACCAAACAAGTTATAAAAGATAATCTATAAAAAGAGACCTGACCAAGGTCCAAGAAAATAGATTACCAGAAATAACTTAGATCGAACCGACATGATGAAATCGGCTTCCAACCAATTATTACTAGAAAATAATCCATTAAAAGAGACCTAACAAAAGGTTCAAACAAAATGGATTACTAGAAATAAACCTCAGGCCAAGAAAAGAATACGGCCGATAGAAGACACGCAAGTTGGATCCAGAAAATCCACGATCTCAAAAGAACCATAAGTATGAAAATACAAAGGCAAGTAAAAGAGGTCGGACAAACAAAGTTCCAACACTCCCAAAAAACCTAGAAGGTATCAGATAGGTGCAGACAAGCATATTACGAAAAGAACAAGTTATAATAATAACAAGAACTCAAGAGGCCACCAAAAGTCAGCCCCAAGAGCTTGAGAAACTACTTTGTTTTTTCAAAAAAGTTGTTAACAGAAAAGCAACTAAAGGTGTCCAGCAGTTAAAAACCACAAGTTACAAAACATAAAAAGTTCAGAGCCCACAAGCCAGGCTATATACAAAAATATCCAGAATAATCATAGAGGATCCAAAGAGTTCCCAGTCACAGCATCACGAGGTGAAGGAGGACGAGTCTGAAGAGGCACCGCATCTACCGTCCCATCATCCCGGTTCAGGACCTGACAATCAGAATCCGACTCAGGATGACCCACCTCAGCTGAAGGAGTTGAAGAAGTCGGCACAACAGAAACTTTGGCAGCAGGCACAGGAGGAAGCTCGACATCGTCATCATCAGGGTCATTAGGGACAATTTTACCATCCCTCACAATGTTGTCCAAGCTGAAGAGAGTAAGGTCGAGCTCGGGCGCAAGAACTCGAACCTGCTCCTTCAAGTACTCAGAAGCAGCATTTACGCTGCCTACAAGATGACCCTGGAGCTCGGCATAATTAGCTCGGGCAGACTCCAAATCCTCCCTAAGACCCATCATCTCCCTGTAAGTCGTGACATAACTCTCCTTGTGCTTCAGCGCCATGTCTTCAGACAACTTGGCAGAAGCCGCCAAAGCAATAGCCCGAGTTTTCTCACCCTCCAACTCCTTTTCCAACTTGGCCACCTTCACCTCAATCTTCTCCTTTAAACCCTTAATCCGGTCATATTCCGACTTGGCCTCTAGCATAAAAGCCTTTGTAGCGCGAACAGGAACATCCTGGGCAGTCCAAAACAACGCTACCCCCATATGTGCCATTTTTATGCTGCTCCGAGTAATGAAGTCCAAATGATGGAGGATAGAGACATTGTCAGTAGGGACAACACCATAAAGGGCGATCTGTTGATCAACAAATCCAACAGCATCAAAGTCGGGGGCATCCAGATTGAAAGGCTCGACAGTCCTCTATTTTTTCGAAAGAGGAGCGACATGTGGAAGAGAAGTAGTAGCAGAAGTCAGGGGAGGATCAATGATGAGAGGAACTTTTGCGTGGTCTAGAAATTTGCGGATAAATCCTCGTTGCAAGTATAGTTTCTAAACCTTCAAAAGTCCTTTCATACAAACGTTTTGGTTGTCACAAGTAACAAACCCCTTTGAAATTGATAACCGAGTATTTAAACCTCGGGTCGTCTTCTCAAGGAATTGCAGGGAGGTATGTTCTTATTATTGGTTATGAGTCTTGTAAGGTAGGGGTTTTAGAAAGTAGGGAAGCAGTATGTTGAATGATAAGAAAAATAAAATAATAATAATAAAATAAACTCTTGGCAAGGTATTAGAACTGGAGGTCCTATCCTTATCAATTGTGATGAAATTTAGATTCTAATCTCACTTTGTTAACCTCTAACTATGAAGGTAGATCAAGTGGATTAATTAGTTTAATCCTCAGGTCCTAGTCAATTCCTATGGAAAGACTAGAGTTATTGGAGCAACTCCCAATTTCAATCACTGCTTTATTGACAGCTCAAGCGTTACCAATTACTTAACCAAAGCCAAAAGGAAGAAAATATCTAAATTAAAAAGCATCAATATAAATAAAGCAAAGCAAAATTAAATCTGAAAATACCTCAAATTGCATTAACAAAAGAAATTAAATCTGGCATAGATGTTCATAAATTGAATTGAGAAAATAAATAAAAAGAACATTGAACCTGGGATTGAGAGTCACTCCTAAAACTAAGAGAAATCATAAATCCTAATTCTAAGAGAGAGGAGAGAACCTCTCTCTCTAAAACTATATCTACTCCTAAAATTGTAAATATGAGAGCCTGTTTATGAATGGATGCATTTCCCCACTTTATAGCCTCTAATCTGTGTTTTCTGGGCCGCAAACTGGGTCAGAAATAGCCCAGAATTCGCTGGTTGCGAATTTGAAATATGCTGATTTTTCGTCACTGCGATGCGGCTGCATGGAACACGCGGTCGCGTTGCCTAGCGTCAAGGCAACTATGACATATTATATATCAAATCGAAGCCCCGGACGTTAGCTTTCCAACGCTATTAGAACCGCATCATTTGGACCTCTGTAGCTAAAGTTATAGCTGTTTGAGTGCGAAGAGGTCGGGCTGGACAGCTTAGCAATTTCTCCAACTTCTTGTATTCCTTCCACTTTTGCATGCTTCCTTTCCATTCTCTGAGCCATTCCTGCCCTGTAATCTCTGAAATCACTTAACACACATATCAAGGCATCTAATGGTGATAAGAGAGGATTAATATTAGCAAATATAAGGCCAAAGAAGCATGTTTTCAATCATAGCACAAATTCTGGGAAGGAATTGTAAAACCATGCAAATAGTATGAATAAGTGGGTAAAGAGCTGATAAAATCCACTCAATTGAGCAAAAGATAAACCATAAAATAGTAGTTTATCAACCTCTCCACACTTAAACATTAGCATGTCCTCATGCTAAGCTCAAGAGAAGCTATAAAGGGGTGAAGATGAATGATAGAATGTATGAAATGCAACTTATCTATATGAATGCAACTACATGCAGAATATTTCTACCTACTTGGTTAAAAATCAATAAATCTTCCAAGAACATATATGAACTGGATTTCACTAATTCAAATCATGAAAATGAAGTACAAATAGACTTGCAAGAAGAAAATAGCTCATGAAAGCAGGGAACAAGGAATTGAGCATCGAACCCTCACTGGTAGTGTATACACTCTAATTACTCAAGTGTTTAAGGTTCGATTCTCTCAATTCTCTACTAACCTTTTTCACCATTTACTTTGGGGCATTTTGTCCCCTTTTTATTATTTGCTCTTTTTTTTTCTTTTCTTTTTCTCACTTTTTTTTTTTGAATGCATGAATCATGTTTTAAACATTTCTTTCACAGTTTCATAAAGATATATAATACCCAATTCTTAAACCAATTGTTTCCAAACCCATTTTTTTCCACACTTAATTCATGAGCACTTTCACTAGTCTAAGCTAACCAAGGATTCAAATTAAGGACATTATTATTTTCCGCTTAGAGTTAATGATGTGCTAAAGTAAAGAACAAATTGGTAAAATAGGCTCAAATTGGTTTGCAAAGGATAATGAAAGGTAAGGCCATATGGGTATGTAAGCTTAGTGAAACAAAGGCCTCAATCATGTAAGTGCATGCATACATCAAACCATGGAAATATAGAATTAAGCAAGACAAAGATCACAATTTTAGAGAGAATATAAAAACACACACTAAAAATAAATTATTGGTTGATAAAATGCAACCAATTCAAATAGGTTCAAAAAATCTCACAGGTTTTGTGTGTTCGAGCTCTAAACCATGTTCCAGTATAATATTTCTTCAAATTTTATTCAAATTAGTGAAATTCTCTAAAAATTTTCTTGAAAAAGAAAATATTACTTTAACCAAGTGGTAAAATATGCAAAAAAAATCAAACAAATATGCAATCAAACATGCAAAGCAACAATGAACAAACAAATAAAATAAAAAATTTGGTGTTGAGTCAAGATTCTTAGGCTCCCGGGGTGTTGGATGTCAGAACAGATTCCAGGATCCCAAACCTTGCTTTTGCACCCGTCTTCTTGTTGATCATCATGATTCCATCCGGGTGGTTCAGCCTTAGAATTCTCACTGAGGCGTCCAAACAACTTCCTAGACCCATTCAGTTGAGCTTTACACCAACCCTTGCATTTAAACTTTGAGTATGCAACCATGTTGAACCTTGCTTGACAACTCCAACCACTAACCATCGTCCTCTTACTCTTAATACCACAAAGAGCTCTAAGTTGACCATCCGTCTCCAGTAGCCCATATTCAAGTGGAATTAGAAAGCTAAGGGATATGAATTTTACCCACTTGAATGTTGTGAAGGATGATGGCAACTTAGGGGGAGGGGTCTCCAATAACTTTGGTAAGGTGATTCTAAGCTCCACTCCCTTGTGCTCTTTGACAACTTCCACCTCTTTGCAAGCTTCTTCAATTTCAACCTCTTCCTCTTGGTAGCTTTCTTCCAATTCAATCTCTTCTTCATTGCTTACCGAGGGCATGGGAGGCTGTGCTTCTTCTTCTTTAATCTCCATCTCTTGATCGACCTCTTCCAAGTTCTTAATCATGATATGCCTTGGAGGTTGTACACCCTCCTCAGCATCAATTTCAATCGCCTTGGAAGGAGGTTCTATAACCTGACTTTCCCATGGAGGTTCAGCATCTCCTAAGTCTGCAACCACTTCTTCTTCTTTGATAATTACAGCTTTCTCCACTTGTTCCAGTACAAAGTCATGCTCCGTACTGTCCACTTGAGTTTCTAATATCTCCTTCATGCTACGTTCTTCATTAGATTGCCCACATGAAGCCATGGGAGCACTTTGAGTGTCCGAGCGTCGGGAACCTAATTGACTTATCGCTTGATTTAGTTGATATAGAGTTGCATGAAATCGATCTGCTGCTTCCTTGAGATGATCCCTTGATTCTTCCTTCACTAATTCTTCAACCACTCCTTCGACTTCAAGGGTTTTTACTACCTTCACCTTTAGGGCCTCCTCTAGCTCCTTATGAAGTATGGATTCGCGAAGATGATTCCTTCTCTCTTGTTCCATGTCAATAGCATCATTGAGATCATGTTGCTCTTGGATTGATGGATGTGGGTGCTCTTCCATGGATGGTGGTGATGGGATAGAGAGATCATTCTGTGGTTGACAAGGAAGTGCACTAGAGCTTGAGGGTTGATTGTTGAAGGTATTTGGTGGTCCGATTTGGGTGAAGAGAGCTTGTATAGTAGAGTTTAGTTCGGCAAGTGCTTTCTCCATGGAGGTTTGGGGTGGATAGGAGGGTTCATTTGGTTCATAGGGTGGTTGGTATGGTGGATACGGGTTAGGGTCATATGGAGGTGAATGGTTGTAGGTGGCTTGTGAGTATGGTGGTTCAAAGCTGTGTTGAGGAGAGGGTTTATAGGCATATGGTGGTGGTTGTTGATAGTCCATTGGAGGTGGTTGTTGCCATGAGGGTTGATCAAATCCTTGTGGCTCCTCCCATCTTTGATTGTTCCAACCTTGATGCCTGTTCTCATTGTAATTTTTTCTTCCTGCAACATAATTGTAACCAGACTCATAGCCAAAGGAGTGAGAGTTCATAGTAGCAAAATAAAAATTAAAAATGAAAATAAAAACAAATTTAGATTAAAAGGTTATTAAATTTTAAATTTGAAAATTAAATTTTAAAATTTGAATTTTAAATTTTAAAATTTGAAAAATTGAAATTTTGAATTTTTAAATTTTTGAAATTTGAAAAATTAAATTCTAAAATTTGAAATTTAAATAATGAATTTTGAAATTTGATTTTTGAAATAAGATAAGATAAGATTTTGAAAAAGATATGATTTTTGAAAAAGATTTAAATTTTGAAATTTGATTTTTGAAATAAGATAAGATAAGATTTTGAAAAAGATATGATTTTTGAAAAAGATTTAAATTTTGAAATTTGAGATTTTAATTTTTAATTATTAAATTTGAATTTTTAAAATTGAAATTTGTTTGAAATTTGAAATTTGAAATTTTGAAATTTAAATATTGAAATTTGACTTTTGACTTTTAAATTTTGAGTTTTTTGAATTTAATGAGGAAAGAGAAAAATAATAAAATGACACCAAACTTAAAATTTTTTAGATCAAAATGAAGAAAACAACTAAGAACAACTTGAAGGTTAAGATGAACACGAAGAACAAATTTTTGAAAAAAAAAAATTAATAACTAAATAAAAACCAATAACCTCTTAATTTATGAAAAAGCAAAAATAAAAACAAAAATAGAAACAAATAAACAAGTAAAAAGCAAATATTTACAATAACCAATAATAAAGCACACGTTTGCAATTCCCCGGCAACGGCGCCATTTTGATGAGAGGAACATTTGCGTGGTCTAAAAATTTGCGGATAAATCCTCGTTGCAAGTATAGTTTCTAAACCTTCAAAAGTCCTTTCATACAAACGTTTTGGTTGTCACAAGTAACAAACCCCTTTGAAATTGATAACCGAGTATTTAAACCTCGGGTCGTCTTCTCAAGAAATTGCAGGGAGGTATGTTCTTATTATTGGTTATGAGTCTTTTAAGGTAGGGGTTTTAGAAATTAGGGAAGCAGTATGTTGAACGATAAGAAAAATAAAATAATAATAATAAAATAAACTCTGGGCAAGGTATTAGAACTGGAGGTCCTATCCTTATCAATTGTGATGAAATTTAGATTCTAATCTCACTTTGTTACCCTCTAACTATGAAGGTAGATCAAGTGGATTAATTAGTTTAACCCTCAGGTTCTAGTCAATTCCTATGGAAAGACTAGAGTTATTGGAGCAACTCCCAATTTCAATCACTGCTTTATTGACAGCTCAAACGTTACCAATTACTTAACCAAAGCCAAAAGGAAGAAAATATCTAAATTAAAAAGCATCAATATAAATAAAGCAAAGCAAAATTAAATCTGAAAATTCTTCAAATTGCATTAACAAAAGAAATTAAATCTGGCATAGATGTTCATAAATTGAATTGAGAAAATAAATAAAAAGAACATTGAACCTGGTATTGAGAGTCACTCCTAAAACTAAGAGAAATCATAAATCCTAATCCTAAGAGAGAGGAGAGAACCTCTCTCTCTAAAACTACATCTACTCCTAAAATTGTAAATATGAGAGCCTGTTTATGAATGGATGTATTCCCCCACTTTATAGCCTCTAATCTGTGTTTTCTGGGCCGCAAACTGGGTCAGAAACAGCCCAGAATTCGCTGGTTGCGAATTTCAAACATGCTGATTTTTCGTCACTGCGACGCGGCCGCATGAAGCACGCGGTCGCGTCGCCTAGCATCAGGGAAACTATGGCGTATTATATATCAAATCGAAGCCCCGGATGTTAGCTTTCCAACACAATAGAAACTGCATCATTTGGACCTTTGTAGCTAAAGTTATAGCCATTTGAGTGCGAAGAGGTCAGGCTGGACAGCTTAGCAATTTCTCCAACTTCTTGTATTCCTTCCACTTTTGCATGCTTCCTTTCCATCCTCTGAGCTATTCCTGCCCTGTAATCTCTAAAATCACTTAACACACATATCAAGGCATCTAATGGTGATAAGAGAGGATTAATATTAGCAAATATAAGGCCAAAGAAGTATATTTTCAATCATAGCACAAATTCTGGGAAGGAATTGTAAAACCATGCAAATAGTATGAATAAGTGGGTAAAGAGTTGATAAAATCCACTCAATTGAGCACAAGATAAACCATAAAATAGTGGTTTATCAATCAACCAGGTGAACCTGAGGAGTAGGGATCATCCTCTTCGATCCAGGAGAGCTTGGCACAGACTGTTTAGTAGGAACCCGGGAGGACCCTTCCCCAGCCACCTTGGCCGAGATGTTTTGGGCCGCTGTAGCCTTCCTTGCCTTTTTAAAGGCCTTCATAGAGTCGTTATTCTTGGCCATCTCTGAAAAACAAAAGAAACCATAGAAGCAGGTTACAAACTGGGAAAAGAAGGAAGCAAAGTAAAAATAAAGCAAAATATAATAAAGACCCAGAACAGTTCGGACAAGGGATAGATTCCCCAAAAACTTCTTGGTATCAAGATAGGGAGGTTCCCCCCAAATATCCTCCAAGACATTTACAAAAGCCTGCTCGACCTCGTCCAATATCTCCCAAGTATACCTAGACACTACTACATTCTTCTGCCATTCCAAGGGAAAGCGGGGCTCGCTATTCTCATCCAAAAAGAAAGGACGAGCTCCTTCAACATCTCGAATCTTAAAAAAGTAATTCTTAAAATCCCTAAAAGACTCATCATACATGGAAAAAACTGTGTCCCTGGGCAGACCTAAAAGAAATCCAAGAAGCCTTCTTTTTGGTAGTCCCAGGCTTGGTCAACACAAAAAGGTACAGAAAGAGAGTTTGAGAAGGTGTAACATCAAATTCTTGACAAACTAACTGAAAAATCTTGATGAAATCCCAAGAATTCGGATGAAGCTGAGATGGGGCCACATTACACGACCATAACAGGTCGGTCTCAAAAGGAGTGAAGGGAAAGGTGATGTTCATCTGGCTAAAAAAGAAGTCGTATGCATAAAAAAAGGGGTGCACCCCTGGGTCGGAACAGGGAAGCAAACCCTTTTATCAGAATCAGGTGCTACCAATCATAGTTGTTCTCTTGATCCCTACTACTACAGATTCGATGATGTTTCCTAAGCTCCACACAGAATTCAGAGTTAGCTAGAGAAACACACTGCAACACAAGGGAGTCCAACCATTCGGACATTCCCTCAGGAACCTTAGAAGACGCCTCGACAATATTTTTGCGAGAAGACATGGCCAACTAGTCCTACAAACAAGAAAAGAAAAAATATTACTAACCAAAAATAGCTCGGACAAATATGACTAAGAGCAACACAAACAGCAAAAAGGACACCCCAAGACCCACACCAAAGATCCAGGGGCATCCTTTGGAGGCAATTTTGGAACAAGGACTCAGAAAAATCTACAAGCCTACATCTCTACACCTCCTAACAAGAAAATAACCCTTTTTCAACAAAGGCGACACTCCGAGAAGAAAGCTACAAAATTCAAAAAGCCATCAAAAGAAGCCATCTTTCAACAAAACTACTAAGGCAGCTGTCAACATCAAAACAGATCAAAATCACCAAAAGACGCAATCCTTTTCCAAAGAATCAAACAGTTTCATCATCCCAAAATTCCAAAAATGGTGACGCAAAACTGAGGCAATAACAACATTCAAAACCCTAAAAAAGCATCAACTATTAGGGAAAACGCCAAGAGGCGTACATAAATCGAAAGGAACTCCAAAAAACATGCATCACAGCAACAATCAAGCATGACGACACAAAAAGATTCAAGCTTTCCAAACATAAATTCAAGCAGGACCAAAACTTTTCCATAAAATAAAACAATCCAAGTAGGAAGAAGAACAGTAAAAGAAGAAAGAAAGAAACATACCTGAAAAGGGGAAGAGACGATGAACATTGAGAAGATGAAGCAATAGCGAGGCCAAAGGTCACCCTCCGAAAGAACAAAACAGTCACTAACGGTGCCACAAGTAGAAGCGCGATAGCGTAAAAGATGAAGAGTCCTAGGCAAACCAGAAAATAGAAGGGCGAAAAAATGGAGTTACAGTGAGCAAGAGAGAAGAAGAAACGGAAGCCAAATCTTTGAGAAAAGTAAAAAATCAAAGTGAAGAAAGGGGGAAAAAAGCAAAGGGAAAAATTAATGGGTTATTAAAACCCTCGCACGTTCCCAAGATAGAAAGACGAGCATTTCAAAGGAACGAAAGGAACGCCTGTTTCAAAAAATCAAGGAAAAACGTTCCGCATTCAAAGGGAAGCTCTACAAAGAAGAAGTCGACAAAATACTCGAGTTCAGCTTCACCAGAGAAGGATCGAAGTCCTAAAACTAAAGGACTCGACCTCAAAAGGAAGGCCGTACTCGAGCAGGAGCACTGTTCATACCCCAGGTCGAGCTGTTCGACCCGGGTTTCTTAACGACAAGTCGACCGACCTCTTTAGGTCAGGACAATCCGACCTCTTCTCAAATAGCTCGGCCAAATCACCAGGAAAGCCCAAAAAGGGCCCAACAGAGGAACACACCCCAAATCCTAAGGCAGTCCAAGCCTAAAGAGATAAGGGCGATTCCCTTGAAGATAAGATGACCTCACTCAAAGATAAGATAAGATATGATAACTATTATAAATACACTGGAGCACCCAGGTATAACTCATACTCTGATTATACAAAATACCTGCTTAATACCCTTGCTAACTTAAGCATCAGAGTCCCTTGCAGGTACCACCACCCTCTGGTGACAAAGGATCAGCAGCGTAGCCAGTCCAACAAGTCGGATACGGCCACTCCGGCCGCTATCCACCAGCCGGACACGTCAGCTCTGACCAGCACAGAAGATCTCATCCGAGATTGACCTACAGTTTCAGGTAACCCTCGGAACAATTACTCTCCCTCAGCTCTCCCCTTCTTTCCTCCAATTCCAATACTCCACTTTCTCCCTCTTGTTCTAATTCATACTCTATCTCTTCTTCTTTCCCTTGAGGCTCTACATTCTCCTCTTCACTCCATTCTTTAGTTGATCATTCACATTCTTCAAGAGAAGTGACTTGATCGGATGAGCGTAAGAGGACTAAGCAGTTCACCGCTTCGGCTATGGTTGCCACAAATTGCCCTTGTGTCCTTCGGAATCCTTCTTGCTCTTGGAGAAAGGCTTGAAGGTCTAGTTGGTCTTGGGCCAAGGGTGGGAAAGCTTCATATTGGGGTGAAAAATGAGATTCATAATTTGGAAGAAAGGTTGTATATGTGGGAGGTGACTCATGTTGGCAAGTGTTTAGAGGTAGTATGTAAGATGGTGGTTGTTGGTATTGGTGTGGTGTTTGAAAATGTGGTGATTGAGGGTTATGTTGAGGATATGGGTTATAGGCATATGGTAGTGGAGGTGTATAATCAAAGTGAAGTCCACCATATCCTTGGGTTGGGTATGTGCATTGGGAAGGGTATGGCTCATTGTAATATAGAGGAGGTGGCTCCTTCCAAAATTGATGCTCCAATCCCATGATGCAATCCAAAATTGAGGTTATCAAGCCCTACAAAATAAGCACAACCAAACTCTAAACCAAGAGGGTGATAACTCATAGAGAAAATAGAAAATAAAAACTAAAGACATCAAGTAACAAAAGAAACAAAATCCTAATTAATAGCAAAAACAAGGAAACAACCCAAAAAGTATCTATTCACACTATTCACATATTTACAACAACCAAAATATAGCACTCATGACGCTAGCTCCCCGGCAACGGCGCCAAAACTTGATGCGAGCAAAATCGTCAGTTAAGAATTCGTTCTCGGTAAAGGAGAAATAACCTCATTGCAAGTATAGTTCTCAACCAACAAGTGATGCTCGATCAAAGTTTACAATTTCTAATCTAAACCGAGAGTCTTTCAACCTCGGGTCGTCTTTCCTAGGAACTAATGCCAATAAGTGCACAATTTTGGTTGTGAGAAAGCAAAGGGTGTTTTCAATAAAGAAGCAAGCAATAAAGAAATAAAGGAACAAGACAAAATTGCAATTAATAAAGCAATAAAGGAATAAAAGAACTATGTATGTAATATGGACAAGTAATGCTATAAAGTGGTGGAAAAGTAGTTCAAGACATAAATGAAACCTTGACTTGGGATGAGTTATGGAATCCCTTCCTTGCCATAACCACAACTATGATAATTATGATGGATTAATCTCACTAAGTCAACCCTCAACATCGGAGGATAAGTCTAGTGAGCATAATTGTTATTAATCCACAAGTCCTAGCTAACTTACTAATTACCTTAGTAAAAAGCTAGCGTTAGTGGAGACAATAACAACTAACAACCCAAGAACTATCACTAAATGTTGGACATTATGGCTCTAGTAGTCCATAAACTCATTTTCCCAAGCCAATGGGTGGAAATCTACCTGATGACATGTCATCATGTCATATTTTTCTATGCTTTTTCTTTTTTTTTTAGGTTTTATGCACTTTCTTGAGCCATAAGTAAGCCATTTGGGTAGAATTTCATGTTTTCCTTAGATTCAATCAACCATGGATAAATTGATGCATTTTCATGAGTTTTTGTACCATAATCACTTGAATTTCAAGAAGAAGAAGAAATCTCATGATTTTGAGCATAGTTTCGATGTGCTTGGTTAATTGATGATAGGTGAAAAGAACTTTGAAGAAGGTTGAAGAAAGAAGAAATGGCAAGGAGCAAGAGAGAACAAAAAGCTTGAGCAAAAGCTTGCCTCAAACTTTAGCTCAAACTTTTGGAAGAGTTGAATTCACCCTGGATGGAGCAAAAGCTTGCGCCAACGTTTGACCTCAAGCTTTTAGGCAAACGTTGGCGCCACAACAAACACAGCCTGAAGGGGTATACTTCCAACATGAATAACTTGAGCTACAGAGCTCCAAATGAGGTGATTCAAAAAGTAATGAAAAGTAGGAATCGAGAGCTTTCCAAGCATATATGGCACTCCATGGTGGACACTAAAATTGAGGGAGAAAACTGCCCCGAAATGTGCATAAACGAACATGGTGGCAACCTGCAGTGAGGCCAACTGACCTCTGCACCTTTGACGGAGTATAACTCGAGCTGTAGAGCTCCAAATGATGCACTTTCAATGGCATTGGAAAGTAGACATTCAGGGCTTTCCAACAATATATAATAGTATGGGGTGGACAATGCGTTTGAGCCTCCAAAACTGGCGTTTTCGACCACGTTTGAGGCAAACTTTACCTCAAACGTTGCACACCAAAGTCAGTGACCCTGTCCTCTTTAAAGGAGCATAACTTGAGTTGTAGATGTCCAATTGAGGTGATTTTAATTGGGTTAGAAAGCTGACATTCAGAGCTTTCCAATCATATATAATAGTCTATAGTGGGCATAAAATTGGCAACATTGACAAGAGGACAAAGTAGCACCCCAAGGCTTGATATGCAACAAGAGGGATCTACGTTTGGCTCAAAGTTTGACCTCAAACTTTGGCTCAAACGTGGATGACAGCAAAATGGCCATCTGCATGATGAGTTTGGTGAATAAGTTTGAGTCAAAGTTTGCCTCAAACTTTGACTCAAGCTTTAATGGTTCATGGCCCGGTTCACAAGTGGGTTTCTTTCCAACATCAAGAGCAATCAACAGAGGCTATCTTCAACCCAATTCCATCAAGGCCAAAAGCCCAATTGACATCACTCAAAGGCACAAGAAACAATTTGATTAGGAATTTCATTTTCTTTGTAGTTTGCTTTCAATTTCATTTGTCATGTTTGTAAAAGCCTATAAAAAGGCATCATTTTCATTTTACAGAGCAGGTTGGCTCTAATAGAGAGCATTGGAGGCGAGCTCCATTAGAGAGCACTAGAGGCTAGAACAGAGAGCTCTCTCGTAGTTTTCATTTTTGTTTTGAAATTTTGGATTGAGAATTGAAGAAATTCTGTTTCAATCTCATCTTGAGAATTCTCTCTGTTTACTTGCTGCATAATTTGAAGGAATTGTGATTTGGATCTAAATTGTCTTTACTGCTTTCTTCTCTATTTTCTTCTGCAATTATCTGCTGTTGAATCAAGGAAGGGCTTGAGATCTAGACTCGTTTTCTAGTCTCTTTGATTCCCTGAGATCTTCAATTTTATTTTGCAATTGAGCTGAGTATCTGAGCGTTCCTTAATTCACTGCACTT
Organism: Arachis ipaensis; assembly: GCF_000816755.2. NCBI lineage: Eukaryota > Viridiplantae > Streptophyta > Magnoliopsida > Fabales > Fabaceae > Arachis > Arachis ipaensis. The sequence continues at coordinate 43,933,663 of NC_029792.2, forward strand.
CACAATTTCAATTCTGTTTAATTCCCAGCATCCAATTTCCTTTATTCTTCCGGTAATTTAAATTTCCAGTTGCTTGATCTATTACTTTCTTTAATTTTCAGCACCCACTCCCCTTTAATTTCATGCAATTTACATTTCTTGTAATTTAAGATTCTTGCAATTTACATTTCTTGCTCTTTAAGTTACTTGCCAATTTACATTCTGCAACTTTAAATTCATTGTCCTTTACTTTCTGTTGGTTACAATTTCACACAATTCAGTTCAATGTTAGCCTGACTAAACTAATCACCCACTAAAGTTGCTTGATCCATCAATCCTCGTGGGATTGACCTCACTCACGTGAGTTTTACTACTTGATGCGACCCGGTATACTTGCCGGTGAGTTTTAAGTGTTTTGGAAATTCGTTTTTCCACAAAAACATCATCAAGTTTTTGGCGCCGTTGCCGGAGATTGATTTAGATCAAAAATGATTAAGTGGGTGAGAAGTCTAGATCAAGCATTTTCTTTATTTTTGTTCTCTGTTCTAAGTTGAAACCAAGGTGTTTGAGTTATTGCCTCACTAAGAAATTCATCTCTGAGATATGAATTTCAATTTTCCTTGGTGTTGTGTTTTACAAAATTCAAATGGAGTTCAACTCATCTTATGATCAAACAAATTTTATGGGATATTACCCACCATCACCAATCTCTAATGGTGGCTGGGAATATCACCAAGAGAATACACATTCTGAGCACTCCAATTCATGGAGATTTGCTTCAGAGACACAAAATGAGCAAAAAAATCATATGGGATACCAACCACCACCACAAAATGATTCATATCATTATCCTCATGGTGGATGGAAGCATCACCAAAGAATGGAAGAGCATCTACCCTCACGTCCCAGTTTCTCATTTGAAAGTTCTTCATCACTTGATTATGCCTCAACACAAAGTTTTCTCCAAAATTCATACAAGTCATCCCATCAATCACACAACTCATTCCATACCCCTCAACACAACTTCACCACAACACATCCATGTCACCAAAATTACTCTCAACCTTCATCTCTTGAATTATCAGTTGAGGATTACCTTCAATGGTCCAAAGAACCCTTAGAAAGCCAATGCCAAGCCATTGAAATACACAGAAAACTCGTGGAAAGATACACACAACCCCAATCCTGGAAAGAAACCATCCTCAAGAAGATGAATGGGCCCTTAGAGCAAACAAAGAGGAACTTAGAACCATCAAACAGTGAGGATGAAGACAAATTTGTGGGTGAGGAAGTGGAAAAACAAGAACAAAAGGTCCCTGTGTCAAGTGAAATTGCAATGAAGGATGAGGAACATGAGCCAAGGATTTTACAATCACAAAAGCTACTTGAGGTGACAATGAAACATAAAGATTCCCTCCCAAAGGAATTAATGGAAAATCATGAAGAAAAAATGGAGGAAGATACTCAAGAGAATTCACACTCAAGTGAAGCAGAAAATCATATGAAGGAAGGGCTTATGGAACCACCAATACAAGAGGCTCTTGATGAAAAGAAGACTCCAACAATCACACAACCACCAAGACTTGGATTCAAGAAAGTGAAAGCAATTAACAAAAGCACCAAGAAGAGAATTGTGACCAAGCTACCAAGGACAACATTCAAGAGGAGGTCAACCACAAGCAATCCAACCCCTGGACCAATAGCAAGCAAGCTCAATCAAGCCATGTACAAAAGGAAGCTTGCTGAGAGGAAAACAAGACAGGGGACAATAGCTGAATCTTCTCCTCCCTTGAAGTCATTCCTCTTAACAAACTGGAAGAAGAGGAAGAAAGTGAACAACATGTCAACCGTAGGTATAATTTCTCTTCTCTGCTTTGTTTTCGTTCTTTGTTTTGTTTAAATTCAATAAATTGGCATATGGTTACATTCTAAGTTTGGTGTTGCCTTGCAACAATTTGTTTTCAATCTTTTTGGATGATTGCATCAAATCAAAAATGAAAGTGACACACCAAGATTCTAAGTTTGGTGTGCCACCTATTTTTCTATGCAAATCATTCAACAACACCACTTGTCTGCATAACCATAATGTCTTTGAAGTGTTAATTTTATTTTGGTTTGATATTTTGTTATTCTGTTTACTTTAGTTAATTCTTTGTTTTTAATGCTTTCATTTTAGTTTGCTTATTTACTGTGTTTATTAATACATTACCAAGAGAGCTTTATTAATGATAGATTCTTGGCTTGGTGATTGTACTTAATAAATAACAGTTTCATTTGCTTGGTTTTAATTCAAATAAATGGACATAGGATTGCATTCTAAGTTTGGTATTGCTATGCAACACAATTTGCTTCAAATCTTTACTGGATACTTGCATTGATTCCAAGTGAAAGTGTCACACTAAGTTTGGTGTGCCACTTATCTTTTATGCAATGTATTGTGCACACCTTCTTATATATGCAATCACAATGTCTCTGTCTCTTGTGCCTTGATTGTTATCTTTAATTTTGCTTGCTTGAAACACATGTATTGCTAACATTTCATTGTGTGAGACACTCATGATCCATCTTAGCCCCATAGCCATTATTCTAATTGTTTCTTGAGGATGAGCAAGCATTCTGAGTTGGCAAGGGAAAGAGAAAGAATAGAGGAAAAAAGGACAACAATGACGAAAGATGAACTACAA
>NC_029792.2:43936350-43961963 GCF_000816755.2 Arachis ipaensis
TGTAGAGTTCTTTTTCCTCTCATTTATTTCCAGCACTTAAATTGCATGATTGTCTTCATCCTTTCTGTTTACATGTGTGTATGAATAAAGCATAACTTGAATCCTGATTTGTAACATGTTGCCATCCCATTATGACTACCAACTTGAGTTTTGTAAAGCTTAAAGCAGTAAAGTATCATGATCATAAACAAACAAGGCATTAAAGAAGATTTTAGCATGTGCATACAAGTATTGGAAAGCTAGTATTATTAATTGTTGCTCAATTGCATTGGATTTTATTTAATTAAATCAAAAGCTTGTTTCAAGGAAGAAATATAAGAGAAAGATTTCATAAATTGAGCTAGAGAGAAGCATCAATCATTTACATCTCTTTTGTAATTGTAGCATGCATAGAAAACTAGCTTGCCATGAACATTGAGTTGCTATTCTTCTTACCTTGGATTGTCAATCTCTATTGCATGATTCTTTTCTTACTTGGGGACAAGCAAGGTTTAAGTTTAGTGTTGTGATGACATGTCATCATATCATGTTTTTCTATGCTTTTTCTTTGTTTTTTTAGGTTTTATGCACTTTCTTGAGTCATAAGTAAGCCATTTGGGTAGAATTTCATGTTTTCCTTAGATTCAATCAACCATGGATAAATTGATGCATTTTAATGAGTTCTTGTACCATAATCACTTGAATTTCAAGAAGAAGAAGAAATCTCATGATTTTGAGCATAGCTTCGATGTGCTTGGTTAATTGATGATAGGTGAAAAGAGTTTTGAAGAAGGTTGAAGAAAGAAGAAATGGCAAGGAGCAAGAGAGAACAAAAATCTTGAGCAAAAGCTTGCCTCAAACTTTAGCTCAAACTTTTGGAAGAGTTGAATTCACCCTGGATGGAGCAAAAGCTTGCGCCAACGTTTGACCTCAAGCTTTTAGGCAAACGTTGGCGCCACAACAAATACACCCTGGAGAGAGCAAAAACTTGCGCCAATGTTTGACCTCAAGCTTTTAGGCAAACGTTGGCGCCACAACAAACACAGCCTGAAGGGGTATACTTCCAACATGAATAACTTGAGCTACAGAGCTCCAAATGAGGTGATTCAAAAAGCAATGGAAAGTAGGAATCGAGAACTTTCCAAGCATATATGGCACTGCATGGTGGACACTAAAATTGAGGGAGAAAACTGCCCCGAAATATGCATAAACGAACATGGTGGCAACCTGCAGTGAGGCCAACTGACCTCTGCACCTTCGACGGAGTATAACTCGAGCTGTAGAGCTCCAAATGATGCGCTTCCAATGGCATTGGAAAGTAGACATTCAGGGCTTTCCAACAATATTAATAGTATGGGGTGGACAATGCGTTTGAGCCTCCAAAACTGGCGTTTTCGACCACGTTTGAGGCAAACTTTACCTCAAACGTTGCACACCGAAGCCAGCGACCCTATCCTCTTCAAAGGAGTATAACTTGAGTTGTAGATGTCCAATTGAGGTGATTCCAATTGGGTTAGAAAGCTGACATTCAGAGCTTTCCAACCATTTATAATAGTTTATAGTGGGTATAAAATTGGCAACATTGACAAGAGGACAAAGTAGCACCCCAAGGCTTGATATGCAACAAGAGGGATCCACGTTTGGCTCAAAGTTTGACCTCAAACTTTGGCTCAAACGTGGATGACAGCAAAATGGCCATCTGCATGATGAGTTTGGTGAATAAGTTTGAGTCAAAGTTTGTCTCAAACTTTAACTCAAGTTTTAATGGTTCATGGCCCGGTTCACAAGTGGGTTTCTTTCCAACATCAAGAGCAATCAACAGAGGCTATCTTCAACCCAATTCCATCAAGGCCAAAAGCCCAATTGACATCACTCAAAGGCACAAGAAACAATTTGATTAGGAATTTCATTTTCTTTGTAATTTTCTTTCAATTTTATTTGTCATGTTTGTAAAAGCCTATAAAAGGCATCATTTTCATTTTACAGAGCAGGTTGGCTCTAATAGAGAGCATTGGAGGCGAGCTCCATTGGAGAGCACTAGAGGCTAGAACAGAGAGCTCTCTCTTAGTTTTCATTTTTGTTTTGAAATTTTGGATTGAGAATTGAAGAAATTCTGTTTCAATCTCATCTTGAGAATTCTCTCTGTTTACTTGCTGCATAATTTGAAGGAATTGTGATTTGGATCTAAATTGTCTTTACTGCTTTCTTCTCTATTTTCTTCTGCAATTATCTGCTGTTGAATCAAGGAAGGGCTTGAGATCTAGACTCGTTTTCTAGTCTCTTTGATTCCCTGAGATCTTCAATTTTATTTTGCAATTGAGCTGAGCATCTGAGCGTTCCTTAATTCACTGCACTTCACAATTTCAATTCTGTTTTAATTCCCAGCATCCAATTTCCTTTATTCTTCCGGTAATTTAAATTTCCAGTTGCTTGATCTATTGCTTTCTTTAATTTTCAGCACCCACTCCCCTTTAATTTCATGCAATTTACATTTCTTGCAATTTACATTTCTTGCTCTTTAAGTTACTTGCCAATTTACATTCTGCAACTTTAAATTCATTGTCCTTTATTTTCTGTTGGTTACAATTTCACACAATTCACTTCAATGTTAGCTTGACTAAACTAATCACCCACTAAAGTTGCTTGATCCATCAATCCTCGTGGGATCGACCTCACTCACGTGAGTTTTACTACTTGATGCGACCCGATATACTTGCCGGTGAGTTTTAGGTGTTTTGGAAATTCATTTTTCCATAAAAACATCATCACTACCCCATAACCAAAATAGGCATTTCATCAAACACATAGTGGGCATAAATATGAAACATGGCAAAATTGGAAAAATAGGGAAAGCTATGAACCATAAATGATAACAAGTAACCAAAGCAACTCAACAAACATAAAATAAGCATCAAACATCAAATTCAACAATTAGAAATCCGAAATTGCAAGACGAGGTGAATATTGACAAGAGAGAGTAAAATATATGAAACTGTAGAACAAGTAGTGTAATTGAAAGGGAAATTAAAGGAATACTTACAATGCAATTGCTATAATCCAAAATCAAACTTGAAGTATAAAATTCTACAAACCCTAATTAAAACCCTAAGAGAGAATTTCCTAATCTACACTACTCCTACTCCTACTATGTGTTTCTACCCTCCAAGTGAGCTCTCTTGTTATGTGTTGATATGCCCTTAATATAGCCTTCCAAACCAGCCTTCAGCACTTCAAAAATGGGCCTAGAGACCCCAAAAACCGCGCAACACGTTACTTTTTAATGGAGGCATGCGCTGGTACCTGTGCGGACGCACAGATGTGTGCGTCCGCACACTTCGTCGAATTTCCACTTGTGCATACGCACAGAGGGGTTGTGCGCATGCATGCATGCTGATTTCCTCCTTGTGCGTACGCACGCATCCTTGTGCGCACGCACGTATGGCTGTGTGCTTCCTCATTATTTTCTTCATGTTTTCTACCTTGTACATGCTTTCTTCCACTTTTGGCTATCCATTCTTGCCTCCAAGGCCTGAAATCACTCAACAAACCTATCATGGCATCAAATGGAATAAAAGTGGAATTAAATTGCTCATTCCAAGCACAAAAATGCATGTTTTCACATTTAGGTTCAATTTAGGGATCAAACACAAAAGTATGCTATTATGGTGCTTAAGTGTAGGTTTATGTGATAAAATTCATTCAAATCAAGTTAAAATATATCAGAAAATATGGACTCATCACCTACCCTTGAATCTCCACAATCCATCTTGATCCCATGACACTCTCCATTGCTTCCCTTGCTCGATAGCTGGCAACACCTTAGGTAACACGTCATCGTTTTGATGAGCCTTTAGGAGTTCAGATTTAAAGTCACTTGATATTTGTAACTGATTCAGGCGAGCTCTTCCGGCAACTTCACCAATATCCAATTTAAGATCCACAATCTTCTCCACTAGCTCCTCCTTCTTAATTCTCATCCAAGCAATTATCAAGGACTTCCGACTCAAAGCGTCTGCTACCACATTCGCCTTTCCGGGATGATAACTCAGTTTAAAATCATAGTCCTTAAGCAACTCCATCCATCTCCTCTGACGCATGTTAATCTCTTTCTAATCGAAGATGTACTTGAGACTCTTATGATCAGAAAAGATGCTAAACCTCACTCCGTACAAGTGGTGCCTCCAAATCTTCAATCCAAACACAATCGCCGCTAATTCCAAGTCATGAGTTGGGTAATTTACCTCATGCAGCCTCAGCTGACGCGATGCGTAAGCCACCACATTCTGGTGTTGCATCAACACGCAACCCAAACCCTTCAAGGAAGCATCACAGTACACTTCAAACGGTTCATGCGGTTCTGGCAAGATTAAAACAGGTGATGAAGTTAACTTCTGCTTCAAAGTTTGGAAACTCTCTTCACATTCCGACGTCCAAACAAAAGGCGCTTCTTTCCTTGTCAATTTAATTATTGGTAGTGCAATCCGGGAGAATCCTTCGATGAATCTCCGGTAATATCCGGCTAAGCCCAAAAAGCTCCTGACTTCGGTCACTGTTGTTGGTCTTTCCCATTCCATCACCGCTTCTACCTTAGAAGGATCCACGGCTATTCTTTCTTTGCTCACCACATGGCTTAAGAACTTCACTTCCTCCTTCCAGAACTCAAACTTCGACAACTTAGCGTACAATTTTCGCTCCTTTAGGATTTGCAACACAGTTCTCAAGTATTCCTCATGCTCCTTCGCCATCTTAGAGTAAACCAAGATATCGTCTATGAAAACCACCACGAACTTGTCTAAAAAGGGACGAAACACTCTGTTCATGTAATCCATGAAAACATCAGGTACATTCGTTAACCCAAAGGACATAACCGCAAACTCGTAGTGTCCATAGTGGGTCCTAAATGCTGTCTTAGGGATATCATCCTCTTTCACCCTTATCTGATGGTAACCAGATCTTAGATCAATTTTGGAAAATACCCCAGCTCCTTGAAGTTGATCCATCAAATCATCTATCCTTGGCTGCGGCTACTTGTTCTTCACAGTCACTTTATTCAACTGTCGGTAGTCCACACACAGTCGCATTCCTCCATCCTTCTTCTTCACCAATAAAACTAGCGCTCCCACGGTGATACACTCGGTCGAATGAACCTCTTATTCAAAAGCTCCTCCAACTGAATCTTTAACTCTGCCAACTCTATCGGAGCCATTCTATACGGTGCAATCGACACTGGTCTGGCTCCTGGCACCAATTCAATCGCAAACTCAATCTCCCTTTGAGGTGGAAATTCAGGAATATCCTCCGGAAATACCTCCTGAAAGTCTCTAACCACCGGGATCTGATCTAAGTTCTGGGCATCGCCCGAAGCATTAGCAGTTAACAAGATGTAACCCTAACACTCTTCCCCACTACAGTGCACCATTACCGACTTTAGGTAGTAACTTCAGCTATCACTACTCCTTTCTCTCCTTCCGGCATAAACTGAATTGACCGCTCGAAGCAATCTAACAAAACCTGATTCTTTGACAACCAATCAAACTCCAAAATCATCTCCAATCCAATCATTGATAAACAGATCAAATCATGCACAAAGTCTCTACCCTCAAGTTTAAATCCTACTTGCCTACAACCTGACCTAATCATGACCGTCTAATGCAGAGTATGTACATGCAGATCAAAAGGTAACTCTGACACTTTCAAGCCTAGTTCCTCCACCTTAGCAAACGAAATAAATGAATGCGATGCTCCAGTATCATACAATGCAATTATCGTTTTATCACCAATAAGACATATACCTCTCATCAACGGATCCACCTTGGAAGCATCCTTGGCATTCACAGCAAAGACTCGCCCCTGATGTTGACCTTGACCCGCATTCGGGTTCTTCCCACGCGTGCAGTTCTTTGCAATAGGACCAGGTAATCCACAGTTGAAGCAACCACCTAAACCAATCTTGCATGAGTCATACGGGTGAAAACGTCCACAACGCACACAAGCCGAATCCGGAGAATTCTTACTATGATTTCCTCTTCCTCTGCCACGCTGAAACTGGTCATGAGTGTTCTTTCTGAAGCTTCCTTGCCCTTGAGGCGCATATCCCCCTCTTTTGAAGCTTGGACCCCTAGGATGGAAATACTTGCCACGTCCCTTGCTAGAATTTCCTCCATGAGTCTCCTTGGATGCCGCCACTATCTTGGCATACTCCTCAACCACCCTTGCTTTGTTTACCAAATCGGAGAAGATACGAATCTCCATAGGAGCCACAGCAGTTATTATGTTATCCTTCAATCCCCTCTGGTACTTAATACACTTCCAGCTCTCATAAGTCCCCGGGGCACCCTGACATACCCTAGAAAACCTACAAAGCTACTCAAACTTGTTGGTGTAATCTGCCACAGACATGGAACCTTGCTTTAGCTGCATCAGTTCCATCTCCTTTGCTTCCCTTGCAGACTCAGGGAAGTATCTCTTGTAGAAGGTTGTTTGAAACACATCCCAAGGAACATCTGCGTTCAGGAGCCGTAACAAGCGGCACTCTGCTTGCCACCAGTGCTAGGCCTCTCCCGCAAGCTGATAAGCAGCAAATTCAACATATTGATTGTTTGGAACATGCTGCGCCTGTAAGGCACGTTCTATATCCCGGAACCAGTTGTCTGCTTCGGTAGGATTAGTTGATCCTTGGAATGTTGGTGGATCAAACTTGAAGAACGTCACCAAGGTCATCGGAATGCCACCCGCATCATCTCCATTTCCCTCAGCATTATCATGAGCATTCCCTTCGCTGTTCCCATTTCCATTTCTGTTTCCAGACAGTTAGCCTAACCTCTGCACAGCTTGCAGAGTCGCAACAGCATTAGCCTCTACAGTGTTTGCCAAATTAGCCATAGTCGCCATAAATTCGACATGATTGTCAGCTAGTTACTCATTCCTACTTCCTCGTGAACGTGCTCGACCTCATCCGCGAGGGGCCATATAGGGTTCCTGTCTGCACCAAACAATCGATATTAAGGTGATCAGTCTCAATATCAAAAGCCTAGTGCTTCAATTATCCCCAAATAGGCACTCACAAACAAGCATGCTATGAAATATCAAGCAGATAGTCTAATAGCATAAAAAAAAAGACACACAGAGTATGCAATAAAGCACAATCGGTCCATCCCTCAGGCTCACGAGGATGAACCGTTCTGATACCACTAAATGTAACACCCTAATTAGCCTAAGCTTTACCTAACGTCGTAAAGCAAAGGTTAATCAAGGATTACGACAGTTCTAAGCTCATACATATATATATATATATATATATATATATATATATATATATATAAAGAATAGTATAATCTAGAAGCCCGATGAAGGATGCAGCTCAAAAATAGGATTTTAAAAGCGCAAAACGTGCTAACGAAGCTACTGATTTAAGGCACAAGAAACAGGTATAAAATAACAAAATATCATAGTATAATAGTATAATATCATAAGACTCTAGCCACAGCTCGCGGAGTTTAAGCAGGCTAGCCATATACAAACCGAACATGAAACTAGACAGTAAAAACGGCTTATACAAGTTTTGTTCTCTCAAATTCAAGCCTCTAGGCAAAGCAAAATACAAAAGATGAGAGATATATAAAAAAGAGATCAAAAGACTTTAAAACAGATAGATATCCTCCGCTCCTGTCACCATCAAAGCAACTTGATGAACGGACTTTTGTGTGGTCTAGAATTCACAAATATATTCTCGTTGAAAGTATAGTTTCTAAACCAACAATAATCCTTACATACAAAAAATTAGTTGTCACAAGTAACAAACCCCTTAAAAGTAATAACTGAAGTATTCAAACCTCGGGTCGTCTCTCAAGGAACTTCAAAGAGGTGTAGTTATTATTGGTTATGGGTTTTTCTGAGAAAATTTTGATTTTAAGAACAGAAAAATAAATAATTGTAATTTAAAGCAGTGCAAATTAACAGGAGAATTTATATAATCAAAATAAAAAGCCTTGACCGGGAGAAGATTAATTGGAAGTTCTATCCTTGTTGAATTTTCCCAAGTGTAATGGTAAAAGGTTGTTGTTCTACTTAGTCATCACTTACTTAATAAAGGAAAGTCAAGTAACTAACTAACCAACTCCATCCTCAAGTCCTAATTCTCTCCTAAGGAAGCATTAGAGTTAGAGACTAGAGAGTTAACCAACAACTTTCAATTAGAATTAACACTTGAGTATTCTAACTCAAGGGTCTCCTTTTAATCAACTCCCAAGTCAAGTTGGGAATTTATTGAAATGAATATAACGTTCACAGACATATAAAGGGAATAAAAGGAAGACATGATAAATTAAATAATAACTGAAAACTAATTAAAAGTAAAAATAGTTCTTTGCATTAATGAATTAACAAGAGAAGAAAATAAATTAAAGTAATAGAGTAAATAAAAATATAAGAAAACTAAATTAAATGAACATTGAACCTAGAATTGGGAAGAAATAAACCTAAAACTAAGGGAAATCCTAAAAACCTAGAGAGAGGAGAGAGCCTAGAGAGAGGAGAGAGCCTCTCTCTCTCTAGAAAACTACATCTAAATCCTCCAATTGTGAATAATGAGAAGTGTATGAATGTATCTTGAGTCTCTGCTTGTCCCCTGGCTTTAGTATGCATTTCTGGGCCAAAAACTGGGTCCAAACTCAGCCCAAAATCGCCCCCAGCGTCTTCTGTGTTTTCTGCACGTGGCGCCTGTCATGCATACGCGTCGCTGATCATCTTCGCGTGTCACGCGTACGTGTCAGGTACACGCACGCGTCACCATGGAAAGCTCCAAATCACGCGCATGCGTCAGGTACGCGCACGCATCGTTCCTCGCTGGTCAGCTCCTTGGTTTTTTGTGTTCCTTCCATTTTTGCAAGCTTCCTTTCCATCCTCTAAGCCATTCCTGCCCTATAAAGCCTAAAAACACTTAACACACAGATCACGGCATCGAATGGTATAAAATGACATTAAAATACATAATTTAAAGGCTTAGGAAGCAAGTTTTCAACCATAGAACAAAATTGGGAAGGGATTGTAAAATTCTGCAAATTCTGTGAATAAGTATGAGAATGGTGGGTAAAATCCACTCAATTAAGCACAAGATAAACTATAAAATAGTGGTTTATCACAACTCACCGAGGTGGGTTACGACCTGCATCTGAAAAACACAACAGAAATATGGTATGAGAACCGAAGGTTCTCAATATTGTAAAAGTGCCCAGTGATGTAAGATATAAGACCCCGGGACGCCAAAGGCAATCCTAGACTTCATATCCATCACAAGATTCAATCTTAAGGCATACTAAAATGAATAAGTATCATATATAAACTTTCACATAAATAAATAGGGCATTCTATCTTAGGGGATTTCTATTCTAACTAAACACCGCTGTCCCACAGCCTTCACCAACCTATCCTCCATGAGATCTCATCGCCACCGCCTTCCAAACCTCCTCAATCCCAGTAGAAAACACAATTTTATACAATGCAAGTAAAACACAAGTAGAAGCATAATAGGCAATTAATTCAAGTAGCACTTAGACATGTTATACTAATTGGCAAGAAATTTCAAGTCGGCAAAGCATGCAAACAGATAGAAAATGCACATGATGAATGCTGGCCCTATTGGTTGTGATATCACATTGTCGGTTGAACTGCCAACCCGACACATCTCCATGGAGATGTCACCCTTCGGAATCATCATATAGGAACCCCTGAGATATAGTGCTCGGATCACTGTTCAGGATTTTGCGCCCACACGCTCTCTTGATCCGAAGGGATGCGAGCGGGATACTCTTGCCACCGACCTCGCATCTCAACGCAAGTGGGACAAACCTCTGCCCTTACGCCACCGCCGCTACCTCGACAGGCGGGATCCAACCGCCACAAGGCTTTAGAATTCGCTGGCCACGAGTTGCATTAAGTAAATCATGTGCCACCATCGGCACGTACACGTACCGTGCACGTGCGCACCCCTATGCACGGTGCAACTATGACAAATCTTATATCATTTCGAAGCTCCAGATGTTAGCTTTCCAACGCAACTAGAACCGCGTCATTTGGACCTCTGTAGCTCAAGTTATGGTTGATTAAGTGTAAAGAGGTCGGCTTGACAGCTTTTGCGATTCCTTAATTTCTTCATGAGCTCTCCATTTTTACATGATTTTCCTTCATTCCCTTGATCCAATCTTTGCCTCCCAAACCTGAAATCACTTAACAGACATATCAAGGCATCTAATGGAATCAAGGTGAATTAAATTTAGCTATTTTAAGTCCTAAAAGCATGTTTTCACTCTTAAGTACAATTAAAAGAGAAGTTATAAAACCATGCTATTTCATTGAATAAATGTGGGTAAAAGGTCATAAAACCCCCTAAATTAAGCACAAGATAAACCCTACAAATGGGGTTTATCACCGGACGCATAGCGTCTCATAATCTCAATATACAAATGATATATCAGTGGTTTTCAGAAAATATTTTTCAGTATGCCATGGATCCATCATCTCATTCTGAGTCATCGACTCATCTCAACCACTTTCAATCCAACATCTCCATTCCTCGTTCTCATTCCACCAAGCCCATCCTCAGTACACCCGAAACCTAAGCCTCAATTTTCTAACTTTTTATCAAATTACCAAGTTAAAATCACCTAGGACCTTCTCTACGTTTTGATATCCAAAAACGAGCCAAAAGTCTTAAATAGGTGTCACAGAAGTTTACAAGCCTAATTCTCCGTCTCTAGACTCAAAATGGAAGTATTCTATAGATTCAAACTCAGTTGAAATAGTTTAGTTGAATAAAATAAAAAAGTAAAACCATTTCTCTTGCAAAAATTGATTTTAAGTTTGAAATCTCTGCACCAAGACAGCAAGCTACCCTGTTCTTAGAAAATCCACCAAAAATCATATTTTCATTTGATATATCTAAAATTTTCCAAAACGAAACTAGACTCATAGAGCTTTAAGTCAGTCAAAGTCTCATAGAAAAATCATTTATCTGGAGAGAGTTATACTGATTACAAGTTTACTTTCAAAAACTAGTTTTGTTGTCAAAATAGCTAAGAGCTCTATTTTTAAACCGAGCACAACTCCTTCTACAAAATTTATAATAGTCTAAAATTTTGACAGAAATAAGAAAATAGTCCAAGTCTCAATGTCCTTTTGGTTCCACTCAAAATTATGGTCAGGATTGGGAGATATAGGCTTGGAAAGTTGCTGGTTTGATTATGTAACAGCAGAAAATCAGTTTTATAGTAACAAACTTAAAAAATTTATATCTCCTAATCCAACCGTTAAACATTAACCAAATTTTCCAGAATTTTTCTACACATCACAAAGATTCGAGAAAAATTAATCCCATTCAATTATGATGGTTAGATCGTTCCCAAAAAGCGTCCGAAGATGCTGCTAGAAAATAGATTATGTAGAATTTTGCCAAACCTCAACTTTCAAAATATTTCAACCAAAATCAGACCAAACCATACCAACTCCAATTTACCTCATAACTCACCCTTTGTGTCACAACCTACCATTCATACCAAAATTTTTCATTCACCCTTCAATATCCTCATCCTCAAATATCAAATATATAACACTATAATCATTTCTCCACCAACCACATTCATCAATTTCCATTATCAAATACATAACAATACATTCATTTTTTAAATAAACACATTAATCAAATTCCATTCCACCATTTTCAACAATCATCATAATCAATTTTAATTTCAATCTCAATCTCAATCTTCAATACCATACTATCAACATCAACATTTTAATTCATCAACAACCCAAATCATCAAATCATCATATATCATCATACAACAATTCTAACAACCAATTTAATTCAATCCTATACTATGGATCACTAGCCTAAATGTCCAGAAATATTATATATTACATAGAGGAAACCAAAACCATACCTTGGCCGATTTCCTATATGAACCAAAACTCAAAATTGAGAACCAATTGAGCTTCCAACCACAAGCAAGCCACCAATGTAACTCCAACAAGCACCAACAAGCTCTAAACTCACAATAATCAAACTATATATGCATAAACCATCAAAAATCAACCTAGGGTTCCATTTAAACATAATATCACAAGGGTTTAATATCTCTTACCTTTTCCAACAGATTTAATAGCCAAAATCTAATGCTAAGCAAGGATTAGAGAAAACCTAAACATCTAAAATCACAAAAACTCATTTAACCCAAAGCCCTAAAAATTCAAAATTTTGGAGAGAAGAACTGAGAGAATTTCGAGCTTGCCATACTAGTTTCTTATCTGGGTTTTGTAGAGCTCTTCACAAAAAATGCGTAGCCACTGTCGGCACGTAAATCGGAACACCATAGCTCGAGATATCGCAAGTTGAAGTGAGGAGTGAATAGTGTTAATGGGGGTTTTCTTCTTCTTCCCCCCTCTCTTCTCAATTCTGTTGTGTGTGTGTGTTTAATGATGAATGGATTCATTAATGAGCCTTTATATATGTTGGACTTGGGCCTAACTTGGGCCCGGTTCAACTCGTTAGCGTTTTTAGCCCGTTTGGCCCAACTTCGGGCCAAACAAACCTTTAAAATTAACACCTGGTTTTTTATTTCTAAGGTTTTTGGCTGTTTCCACTCTTTCTCGTGCGGCACCGGGCAGACTTGAACCGGTTGCCGATTTATAGTTTTTTTACAGTTTTTCGCAGAAAATACATTTTCTGACTCAGAAAGACACACTGAGTCCAAAAATCGCATTTAAATCCTCAAATTATCATTCTAACTTTTCAGAACGTGTTCATACCCTGGGTCAAGCTACCCAATCCGGGATGTTCAGTAATAAAGCGACCGATCTCTTTAGGTCAGGCTATCCGACCTCTTCTCAAAGAGGTCGGTCGAATCGACAAGAAAGCCCAGTAAGGGGCCCAAATAGAGGAACACGACCTAAATCCAAAGGCAGTCCGAGCCTATAGAGATAAGGGCGGTTCCTTTAAAAGATAAGCTGACCTCAACTCAAAGATAAGATAAGATAAGATAACTAACTTATCTTATCTAAAAAGGTCACTCCACACCATTATAAATACACTGGAGCACCCAGGTATAACTCATACTCTAATTCTACTAAAAACCTATTTAATACACATGCTAACTTAAGTATCGGAGTCTCTTGTAGGTACCCCCACCCTCCGGTGACGAAGGATCAGCAGTGCAGCCAAGCTCAACAAGTCGGACACGACTGCTCCAGCCTCCATTTACAGCCGGACACGTCATCTCCGACCAGCATAGAAGATCTCGTCCGAGATCGACCTACAGTTTCAGGTAACCCTCGGAACATTGGCGTCGTTGCCGGGGAACCTGGAAGTTATCCCACCACCATGGCGAACGATCATGACAACGACCACGATTCAGATCTAGAGGATAGAACACCGCACAAAAACACGGACACTACACTAAAAGACGCTCCGGAATCCAACGGGGACAAAAACTCATCAAATCCGGAAGTGATAGAGGCGCTTCAAGATCGATTAAAGCAACTCGAAAAGGAAACCCATCATCAATGAGAAGTCGGGAAGGATCTACAAAGAGAGGTAAGACGACGTCAAGAATTAGAAGATAAACTTCTGAAACTCGAAGCCGATCTCAAAGCAAGAGCCACTCGGACCACCCCCTGAGGGCAACTCACGCAAAGATCAAGATCCATTCACTAGGGAAATCATGAAGACCAAAATTCCTAAGGACTTCAAACTTCCGGATATGACTTTGTACGATGGCACTACTGATCCCAACCATCACCTCAGCAATCTCAGAAGTAGAATGTATCTTACCGACGCCTCAGATACAGTTCGTTGCAAAGCTTTTCCAACAACTCTCACAAAGACAGCAATCAGATGGTTCGACAACCTACCTCCGAAGTCCATCTCAAGCTTTGATGACCTAGCCAAAAAGTTCCTGGCCAAATTCTCCATCCAAAAAGACAAGGCTAAGTACGCCCCCAGCCTACTAGGAATCAAGCAAGGAGATCGGGAAAGTCTTCGCAACTACATGGAAAGATTCAACAAAACATGCCTAGACATACAAAGCTTACCAACAGAGGCCGCCATCATGGGCCTCATCAATGGCCTGCGAGAAGGACCTTTTAGCCAATCCATATCAAAGAAGTACCCTACATCTCTGGATGAAGTGCAGGAACGAGCAGAGAAATACATCAACATGGAAGAAAATTCTCGACTAGGAGAAACCTCAAAATCCGGATTCACCTACCGAGACAAAGACAAAGAGTCCAAAAAGAAGGAAGATCGGCAAGGGGAAAAATTAAAAAATACCATAATTACACTCCTCTTAGGGTGTCCCTGGTGGATGTTTACAAAGAAGTTTGCCACACAGAAAAAATACCCCCAGCCCGACCATGCAAAGGCAAAAGAGGAGGAGGAACCGGAATGAATATTGTGAATACCATCGAGTCCGTGGACACTCCACCAACAAATACTTTGACTTAAAAAACGTCATAGAAAAGTTAGTAAGAGAAGGAAAACTAGATCGATATTTGGCCACCTGAGACGATGAGCAAAGAAAAAGGAGGAGGGACGAAGAGGCCGGGCAAACCGAGCGATCACCTCGTACGCCAGAAAGACATGTTCATATGATACATGGAGGATTTGCAGGAGGAGGAATCTCCAAATCATCTCGCAAAAGATATCTTAAAGAAGTATATCATGTCGAAGGAAAGGAGGAAGCGCCCGACATCCCTGCAATTACGTTCACCAAGGAAGATGCATCCGGTATCATCTCAGGACATGACGATCCCATGGTCATCACCATCATACTGGCAAACGCCAATCTCCACCTCACATTAATAGACCAAGGGAGCTCCGCCGACATCTTATTCAAAACTGCCTTCGATAAGCTCGGCTTAGAAGAAAAAGAGCTTAAAGCATACCCGAACAGCCTGTTCGGACTGGGAGATACCCCGGTACAACCATTGGGATACGTGCCACTACATACAGCCTTCGGAAAAAGAAACCAATCTAGAACACTCAAAATAGACTACA
Organism: Arachis ipaensis; assembly: GCF_000816755.2. NCBI lineage: Eukaryota > Viridiplantae > Streptophyta > Magnoliopsida > Fabales > Fabaceae > Arachis > Arachis ipaensis. The sequence goes on from NC_029792.2 coordinate 43,951,376, forward strand.
TTGTGGTCGACGTGAGTTCAACCTACAATGCCTTAATAGGACGGACAACCTTAAATCAACTCGGCGCAATAGTCTCAACTCCACATCTATGCATGAAATTTCCAACTCCAGAAGGGATAGCTACAATAAAGGCAGACCAAAAGATGGCACGCCGCTGTTATAACGAAAGTCTAAACCTCAAAGGAAGAGGAGAAGAATTCCATACAATTGAGCTCAGCGGAGTTCAGAGATAAGAAGAAGTCCGTCCACAGCCCGAAGGTGAAGTAGAAAAAGTTCAGATCGGAAACACCACGGACAAAACAACTAATATCGACACGATCCTAAACAGAGATGCAAAAGAATCACTGATACAGTTCTTACGAGATAATGTTGATCTCTTCGCATGGAAAGCTGCAGACATGCCAGGCATAGACCCCAAACTAATGTGCCACAAGTTGGTGGTCTATCCAGGATCTCAGCCGATACAGTAGAGACGAAGAAAACTTGGGCCAGAACGATCTCAATCTGTGGAAGAATAGGTACAAGCGCTACTGGAGGCGGGATTCATAAGAGAAGTCAAGTACCCACTATGGCTAGCCAACGTCGTCTTGGTGAAAAAATCTAATGGGAAGTGACGAATGTGCACCGACTACACCGATATCAACAAGGCCTGCCCAAAAGATCCTTATCCACTCCCAAGTATCGACGCACTGGTGGATGCCTCATCCGGATATAAATACCTCTCGTTCATGGATGCATATTCTGGATACAATCAAATTCCAATGTATCCACCTGATTAGGAAAAAACCTCATTTCTAACACCAAAAGCAAACTATTGCAACATCGTAATGCCTTTTGGTCTTAAAAACGCAGGGGCAACTTATCAAAGGCTAATGAACAAAGTCTTTTCAGACCATATCGGAAAAATCATGGAAGTCTATGTGGGCGACATGTTGATAAAGACACAAAGTGAAGAGACATTATTGTCCGACTTGGTCCAAGTGTTCGACACTATAAGGAAGCATGGCATGTGACTCAATCCTGCAAAATGCACCTTTGCAGGAAAGTTCTTCGGTTTTATGCTCACACAAAGAGGAATCGAGATAAATCCAGATAAATTCCAGGCTATTCTCAACATGAAGAGCCCAACTTGTGTCAAAGAGGTACAACAACTCAATGGGAGGTTGGCGGCCTTGTCCAGATTCCTAGTGGGATCAGCAATAAGATCTCTCCCCTTCTACGCCACTCTGAGAAAAGGAAAAAAGTTCGAATGGACAATAGAGTGCGAGCAAGCCTTTCAGGACTTCAAAAGTTTCCTGGGACAACCACCCATCCTAACTCGACCACGAGGGGAAGAGCCACTCGTATTATACCTCGCGGTAGAAAGTCGGGCAATAGCCTCATCACTGGTTCGAGAAGACGACAAAAGGCAAAAAGCTGTATACTTTATTAGTAAAGCACTACAGGGATCCGAGTTGAACTACCAAAAAATAGAAAAATTTGCCTATGCGCTCATACTAACATCTCGACATCTCTGCCCGTACTTCCAAACTCACACCATTAAGGTTCGGACCAACCAGCCCATAAAAGGGATATTACAGAAAACAGATCTAGCAGGCAGAATCCTACAATGGGCAGTCAAGTTGTCCGAATTCGACCTTCAATACGAAGATCGAACAGCCATTAAATCACAATACTTAGCCGACTTCATTGCAGAATTTACAGACGCCCCGGAGACCCCCATAGAATGGAATATTTACGTAGATGGTTCCTCGAATAAAATTGGAAGCGGCGCAGGTGTGATAATTGAAAGCAACCAAGGAACTCAAATTGAGCTTTCCCTCAAATTCGGGTTTTCTGCCTCAAACAACCAGGCAGAATATGAAGCACTACTAGCTGGTTTAAAGCTGGCTAAGGAGGTGGGAGCCCAAAAACTCATCATCTTCAGCGACTCACAAGTAGTCACCTCACAAATAACAGGGAACTACCAAGCCAAAGATCCCACCATGAAAAAATATTTGGATAAAACCAGGGAACAGCTCGGACAACTCAGAGAATATGAGATCCGCCACATACCCCGCGAACAAAATGCCCGAGCTGATGCACTCTCAAAATTAGCCAGCACCAAACCAGGGGGCAACAATAGAAGTCTCATCCAGGAAATACTACAGAGCCCGTCAATATCGGAAGAAGAAAAGGTCCTAGCCATAACAGGTCAGGATCAAGGATGGATGACCCCCATAATTAACTACCTCAAAACAGAAACACTCCCTACAGATGAAAAGGAGGCAAAGAGGTTAAAACGGGAGGCATAATACTACACTATTATAAACAACACCATATACAGAAGAGGAATTTCAATACCGTTATTAAAATGTGTGCCGACCTCCAACACAAGCGAAGTTTTAGAGGAAGTACACAGTAGCATTTGTGGCAATCATCTCGGAGCACAAGCTCTCACCAAAAAAGTACTCCGGGCGGGATTTTATTGGCCAACTCTACAAAAAGAAGCTACAGAATTCGTAAAGACATGTCCACCATGCCAGAAACATGCCAACTTTCACATTGCCCCGCCAGAAGAGCTCATCAACGTAACCTCACCTTGGCCATTTGCAAAATGGGGACTCGATCTTCTTGGACCCTTTCCCCAGGGATCGGGACAAGTTAAATTTCTCATAGTAGGGGTAGACTACTTCACAAAGTGGATCGAGGCAGAACCCCTAGCCAATGCCACCGCTCAAAAAAGTCGAAAGTTCCTATATAGGAATATTGTCACAAGGTTTGGGGTTCCATACTCCATCACCACAGACAATGGCACCCAATTCACAGATGCAGGCTTTAGAAAATTAGTAGCTGACTTGAACATAAAGCACCAGTTCACCTCCGTCGAACATCCCCAAGCCAATGGACAGGCCGAAGCTGCTAACAAAGTCATATTGGTCGGGCTAAAATGGAGATTACAAGATGCAAAGGGAGCTTGGGCTGAAGAACTTCCACAAGTCCTATGGGCAATCGAACAACGCCACATTCCACCACAAAGGAATCACCCTTCCGATTAGCATACAGAACAGAGGCAATGATCCCGGTAGAGATCGAGGAAAGGTCACCTAGAGTGGTCCATTACAATGAAGAAGCCAACTCCCAACTTCAAAGGGAAGAGCTCGACCTACTTCCTGAAATCCAAGAAAGAACTCGGATCAGGGAAGAAGCACTAAAACGTCGAATGACTTCCAGATATAATCAAAAGGTAGTGCCAAGAGGTTTCGCTGAGAATGATCTCATCCTAATCCGAAATAATATTTGGAACAACTCGACCCGGAGAAAGAAAGTTGACAGCAAACTGGAAAGGACCCTATCGAGTCATAGAAGTACTTGGGAAGGGCTACTACAGACTATCCGAACTCGACGGGCGAGAACTTCCTAGGTTGTGGCACGCCTACAACCTAAGAAGATACTATAGCTAGAGAAGGTAAAAGATCTCATCATGGGATGCACTCTTTTTCCTGAAAAGGTTTTTTAATGAGGCACCAAGTTGAGATCCAGAAATTATCCAACTCAAAAGGATAAAAACTCTATATGTACATATTTTTATTTTCTTTTAAATAAAATATATTAGACGCTCTACAAAGTTTTCAAGACGCATTAATCTGAAACATTCATCGTCCGATTATAAAGCGACAGATTGGCAGAAAGTGAAAAACAAATTCACTGCACGATCACGATAAATACCAACAAAGATGAAAACCAAATTCATCTAAAGGTCAACTAAACGAGGATTTAACCCACCTTCTACAAATCGGCAAAGATGAAAACAGAATAATGCAAGAAGTTATCGAAAGTGATCCGGAGAAAGGACCTGACGAGGTCCTGATGGATTGCTAAATAATAACTTAAAAGACTGGCCGATGTTAAAAAGTCGGACCAAGTCAAACCAAGTTATAAGTAAACCCTGGAAAGAGGTCTGGCCAACCCTATAAAAGAGGATTACTTTAACTTAGAAGGGCTCGACATGACAAAGTTGGCCCAAAACATAAAGTTATATAAGTAATCCCTGAAAGAGACCTGAACAAGGTCCAAGAAAGAGGATTACAAAAATAACTTAGAAGGGACCGACATGACGAAGTCGGTCCAAAACATAAAGTTATAGAAGTAATCCCTGAAAGAGACCTGAAAAAGGTCCAAGAAAGAGGATTACAAAAATAACTTAGAAGGGCCCGACATGACGAAGTCAGCCCAAAACATAAAGTTATAGAAGTAATCCCTGAAAGAGATCTGAACAAGGTCCAAGAAAGAGGATTACAAAAATAACTTAGAAGGGCCCGACATGACGAAGTCGGCCCAAAACATAAAGTTATAGAAGTAATCCCTGAAAGAGATCTGAACAAGGTCCAAGAAAGAGGATTACAAAAATAAATTAGAAGGGCCCGACATGACGAGGTCGGCCCAAAACATAAAGTTATAGAAGTGATCCCTGAAAGAGACCTGAACAAGGTCCAAGAAAGAGGATTACAAAAATAACTTGATCTGACATGACGAGGTTGACCCAAAACATAAAGTTATAGAAATAATCCCTGAAAGAGACTTGAACAAAGTCCAAGAAAGAGGATTACAAAATAACTTAATCCGACATGACGAAGTCGGCCCAAGACATAAAAGTTATAAACGTAATCCCTGAAAGAGACCTGAATAAAGTCCAAGAAAGAGGATTACAAAAGTAACTTGGAAGGGTCTGACATGACAAAGTCGACCCACATAAAGTGCGAAGGCTACAAAAAGTAATACTTGGCAGAGACCTCTCAAAAGGTCCAAACAAAACAGGATTCTATTTGTTGCCTCAAAGGAATCAAAGCCACAAACACAAAAGCAACTCAAAGAGATCGAACAACAAGGCTCCAGCACTACCAAAAGCCTAGAAAAAGTGCCTCGACGAGATAAAGATCGACATAATACTAAAAGCGTGAAGTTGTGATAAAAACTCAAAAGGGCTACCCAAATCATCCCCAAGAACTTGGAAGCTATTTTTGTTTTTCAGCCTAAGGTTGCTAAACAAGCAACTAAACAAGTGTCAACGATCAGCAAAATAAAATTTACAAAATAAAGAGTTTAAAAGCCCACAAGCCGGGCTATCTACATAATCAAGATAAAAAATTCCAATTAAACATCAGAAGCCTTCCCGGTAGCATCAGCATGGGGAGAAGGGGGCGAATCTGAATGGGCACAACATCCACGGTCCCATCATCTCAATTCAAGATTTGACAGTCCGGATCGGATATGGGATGACCGACCTCCGCTGAAGGAACTGAAGAATTTGACACTTTAGCGGCAGGCACAGGGGGAGGTTCAACATCATCATCATCCGAGTCATCAGGGACAATCTTAGCATCCCTCACAACATTGTCCAGGCTGAAGAGAGACAGATCGACCTCAGGAGCCAGAATTCGAACCTGCTCCTTCAGGTTCTCATGAGCAGCATTCACGCTGCCGACAAGGTGACCTTAGAGCTCGGAGTAATCAGTTCGGGCAGACTCCAACTCCTCCCTCAGACGCATTACCTCCCGATAGGATGTAACATAGCTGTCTTTATGCCTCAATGTCGTGTCCTCGACCAACCTCACAGAAGCTGCCAAGGCAAGGGAGCTAGCCTTCTCGCTCTCCAGCTCTTTCTCCAGTTTGGACACTTTCGCTTCGAGCCCCTTCTTCAAGCCTTTCATCCGATCAAACTCCTGTTTAGCCTCCTTCATGAAGGCTTTGGTGGCATGGTGAGGAAGATTTTGGGCAGTTCGATACAAGGCAGCCCCCATCTGCGCCATCTTAACACTACTCCGAGTTATAAAATCCAAATGGCAAAGGAGCGATACATCATCCATAGGGAGGACACCGTAAGGACCGATCTACTGATCTACGAACTCGACCGCATCAAAATCTGGGGAATCAAGGTTGAAAGGCTCAATGGTTTTTTGCTTTTTGTTGGGAGAAGCACTAGAGGTAACAACAGAGGCTTGGAGAGGATCAATCAAACAAACCCGGGGAGTTGGGATTACCTTCCTCGCCCTAGGTGAGCTCGGAACGGACGGCTTCGACTGTGCCTGGAAGATCCTTCCCCGACCACCTTGGCTGAGATGTTTCTTGCTGCAGTAGCTTTCTTCGCCCTTTTGAAAGCCTTCATAGATTCATTATCCTTAATCATTTCTGCAAAGCAAAACACAAGCAGTAAGGAATCAATTAACAAATCAAAAAAGAGCTTGCAAACAGTATAGGAGTAGACAAAAGAGGAATATCAAAAAATTAACTACCCAACTCAGTTCGGAGGAGAGAGGGGTTGGTTAAAAACTTCTTTGTGTCGAGATGGGGAGGCTGACCCCAGGTCTCTTCCAGAACAGTCACGAAAGCTTGCTCAGCCTCATCCAACATTTTCCATGAATATCTAGATACCTTCACATCCTTTTTCCATTCCAAGGGAAAGGCGGGCTTGTCATTTTCATCCAAAAAAAATGGCCGAGCTCCTTCAACAGCTCAGACTTTAAAAAAAAGCAATTTTTAAAATCACGAAAAGATTCATCAAACATGGAGAAGACCTTCTTTCCCTGGGAAGCTCGGAAAGAAACCCAAGCAGCTTTTTTCTTTACTACCCCAGGCTTCGTCAAAACAAAGAGATAGAAGAAAAGAGATTGCGAGGCAGGAATACCGAATCCATGACATAACAATTGAAAGATTTTTATGAAACCCCAGGAATTGGGGTGAAGTTGGGAAGGAGCAACATTACAGGACCATAACAGGTTGGTCTCAAAATCAGCAAAAGGAAGGGTGATACCCGTCGGGCCAAAAAAGAAATCGTAAGCATAGAAAAAAGGGCGATCTCCAGCAACCCAAGTAGAGAAACAAACTCTCTCTTCAGAAGTGGGAGGTACAAGTTCGTAATTCTTTTCCCCACCAGCACTACTACAAACCCTATGAAATTGCCTAAGCTGCTGACAAAATTCAGAATCAACCAAAGAAACACACAAAAGAACCATTGAATCCACCCAATCAGCCATGTCCTCAGGGACCTGGGAAGATGTCTCAACAATGTTCTTGTGAGAAGACATGAAGTCAACTAGTCCTACAGCAAGAAGAGAAGAAAACAGATTACTAACCCAAAAATATCTCAGATAAAAACAAAACATCTCAGAACAGCTCGGACAAGCACGATTCGGAGCAATACAAACAAAAGGAAACCCCGGGACTCACACTAGAGATCCAGGGGCATCCTTTTGGGGGAAAGTTAGGGAGCGAGGACTCAAGGAAACACTACAAGTTTACATCTCTACACGACCTGACAGGAAGATAACACTCCGAGAAGAAAAGTCGCAAGTTACAAATCAAAAATCATCAAAATAATTACCTCTCAAAATTCACAGTCTCAGACAGAACTAACAAGCAACAAAAGCATCAAGAGGAAGTCAAGAAAACGCACTCCGAACAAAAGGCGAAAATTAAATTATGGGTATCGTTATCTCCTACAAAGGTACAGCAACAAAGAAAGCCACCAAAACAGAGCAGAAGTCAAGGGGCAATCTTTTGAAATTGTGAGCAAGATACAGTTTTTTTCAAAAAGCAGCCAGAAGCGACAGTAGAACATGCAAAGCCCTAGACAGAAATATCAGGAATATGCATAAAAACGAAAAAGAAAAAACACATCACAGCGACAAGTAAACACAAGATCATAGAAAGGTTCAAGCTTTTTTCAACATGCAGTCAAATGACAAAGAAAACCAAAGACAAAGCAACGAAAAAAGTGAAGAAACTGTAAATAGAACCAACCTGGAAAAAAGCAAAAAGCTTCAGAAGAGTTGAAGATGGAAAGACGGAATCACCGGATCGCTGAATGACACCGCAACACAAGAAAATGCCAAGCTATAGGCAAAAAACAGAAAGCGAGAGAACGAAGGGAGAAGTTACAAAGAAAAATGAAGGAGAGAAACCGTTTCTGATTGCAAAAATTCAAAATAAAAGCCAAGGGAAACGGGGCAATTGATATCAATTAATGAAGGTATTAAACCCTCACACGTTCCCAAGAACAAAGCGCTGATATAAAAAGCGCGCGCTTTTAGCAGAAAATGTTCCACATACAAAAAAGGCTCTACAAAGAAAGGAATCGACAAAATGCTCGAGTTTGACTTCACTAGAGAAAGGTCAAAGTCAAAGATTCGACCTCAAAACAGAAGACCGAGCTCAAGCAGGAGCACTGTTCATACCCTGGGTCGAGCTACCCGATCTGGGATGTTCAGTAATAAAGCGACCGATCTCTTTAGGTCAGGCTATCCGACCTCTTCTCAAAGAGGTCGGTCGAATCGACAGGAAAGCCCAGTAAGGAGCCCAAATAGAGGAGCACGACCCAAATCCAAAGGCAGTTCGAGCCTATAGAGATAAGGGCGGTTCCCTTAAAAGATAAGCTGACCTCAAATCAAAGATAAGATAAGATAAGATAACTAACTTATCTTATCTAAAAAGGTCACTCCACACCATTATAAATACACTGGGGCACCCAGGTATAACTCATACTCTGATTCTACTAAAAACCTGTTTAATACCCATGCTAACTTAAGCATCGGAGTCTCTTGCAGGTACCCTCCACCCTCCGGTGACGAAGGATCAGCAGTGCAGCCAAGCTCAACAAGTCAGACACGACTGCTCCGGCCTCCATTTACAGCCGGACACGTCATCTCCGACTAGCATAGAAGATCTCGTCCATGATCGACCTACAGTTTTAGGTAACAATTTGAACAGAACGTAATGTGAGCAATATAATCACTTAATTAACCGGCTGATTAGTTACGGTTCTTACACGAATCGACGCCAGAGAACGTCCATCTTGAGCAGAGAAACGGAATCGCCAAGGAGCGCAAGCGGTCAAGCAAGGGCTCATGCTCTATGAGGTTGTGGACACCACCGACAGTAGAGGCATCGCCAGTGATGGAGAAACCATGGAAGGACGAAGAGGAGGAAGAATATGAAAAAAAAACGAAACAAAGTGAAGAAGAAACAGAGCAGGCGAACGATGACAAGGGTGGCAAGAATGATTCGAAAGAAGAGAGAAAGAAGAGGGAAAGAAGCTGAATTTGGGGAAGGTGGAGGAGGTGAATAGGGTTTCAATGAGAGAGAGAGAAGAAGAGAACGAAGAGACAAGAGACAGGATAATAGAAGAGAGAGAACACAACTAATTATGAGCTGTAAGTTGGACCCTTGAAGTGATATTTTTCAATTAAAGAAAATTCAAAAAACCCAGAAAATGCCACTTTGGATAACTTTCTTCCACTATACCATTGTTATATAGATACCGCACATATATATTTTATTGTATCCATTTTTTTATATAAAAATCAATTATTCTCTTGGAATATAAGGATTATTTTGTATGTAATTTATGCGAATATTAATCGATCCAAAAGGAGATTTATATTTGACCAAGTTATGTATACACATTAATAATATTTGAATTATAGAATTATAATAATTGATTTTAATCTTAACGGATCACGAATTTTTTGGCACATTAATTTATTTCACAGTTATAACCATGTTTTTCTTCAAGGTTTGAAAAAACACCATTAAGATTTAATTTCTTGTGCGGTTTAAGAAATTTTTTTTATTGTTACATCAAGAAACTAGTAACAATTTGGATTATTATACCCACCCATTTTATAAAGATTTGGTTTTGGAATAAATTGATTGAACATTATGCTGCCAAAGTAAGCATCTTTTGTGAAAATTGATTTATTTAAAACATTAGGAATATGGTGATATGTAATTTATGTGAATATTGGTAAGCCCAAAGGAAGGTCTATATTTGGCCAAATTACATACACATATTGATGATAAATACATATTTGGGTAACTAATTAAGAATAAAGTAATGCTTATTTTTTATGCGGACAATAATCAGCCCAAAGGAAGTTTATTGTTCGGCCAAATAATAAACATTGTATACTTTTGTTTATTTTCTATTAATTATGCGGTCAATAATCGGTCCAAAAGAAGGTTATTGTTTGGCCAATTAATAGAAAATATATACGGTAATAAATAGGTTGCAAAGTTTAAGTTTCCATGTGCGCATTCAGTCGGTCCAAAGAAAGGCTTAATGTGAGACAGGAATTTTGACAATATTTGATTACTGCAATGAGAGTATCACTTACAGTTAATTTTTCTATCCAAAGATTGAAAATTAATGTTGTTCTAGATATCTCAATACGGGTTCTTTTTCCTATTATTTAACTAATATTTACTACATGTTCCTTTCTTGTTCTAATAAAGAAATTATGGCTTCAGCTACTAATGTTTCTGTATAAATTAGCAGTATTCCTATGCTGAATGGTTCAAACTTTAAAGTTTGGAAGGATACTGTGGAGATTGTCCTCAGTTGTATGGATTATCCACTTTCACTCCAGAAAATCTCAATGAGGTTAAAATAGAGAAGTGGGAGAGATCCAATCGAATGAGCATTATGATCATGAAACGCTCAATTCCTGAGGCGTTTCGGGGCTCAATTACTGAGGATAAAGATGCCAAACAGTTCCTAAAGGATGTTGAAAAATTCTTTACTAAGAATGAAAAGGCGGAGGCAAGTAGCCTT
>NC_029792.2:43962442-43967967 GCF_000816755.2 Arachis ipaensis
GTTTAAGAAATTTTTTTTATTGTTACATCAAGAAACTAGTAACAATTTGGATTATTATACCCACCCATTTTATAAAGATTTGGTTTTGGAATAAATTGATTGAACATTATGCTGCCAAAGTAAGCATCTTTTGTGAAAATTGATTTATTTAAAACATTAGGAATATGGTGATATGTAATTCATGCGAATATTGGTCAGCCCAAAGGAAGGTCTATATTTGGCCAAATTACATACACATATTGATGATAAATACATATTTGGGTAACTAATTAAGAATAAAGTAATGCTTATTTTTTATGCGGACAATAATCAGCCCAAAGGAAGTTTATTGTTCGGCCAAATAATAAACATTGTATACTTTTGTTTATTTTCTATTAATTATGCGGTCAATAATCGGTCCAAAAGAAGGTTATTGTTTGGCCAATTAATAGAAAATATATACGGTAATAAATAGGTTGCAAAGTTTAAGTTTCCATGTGCGCATTCAGTCGGTCCAAAGAAAGGCTTAATGTGAGACAGGAATTTTGACAATATTTGATTACTGCAATGAGAGTATCACTTACAGTTAATTTTTCTATCCAAAGATTGAAAATTAATGTTGTTCTAGATATCTCAATACGGGTTCTTTTTCCTATTATTTAACTAATATTTACTACATGTTCCTTTCTTGTTCTAATAAAGAAATTATGGCTTCAGCTACTAATGTTTCTGTATAAATTAGCAGTATTCCTATGCTGAATGGTTCAAACTTTAAAGTTTGGAAGGATACTGTGGAGATTGTCCTCAGTTGTATGGATTATCCACTTTCACTCCAGAAAATCTCAATGAGGTTAAAATAGAGAAGTAGGAGAGATCCAATTGAATGATCATTATGATCATGAAATGCTCAATTTCTGAGACATTTTGGGGCTCAATTACTGAGGATAAAGATACCAAACAGTTCCTGAAAGATGTTGAAAAAATTTTCTTTGCTAAGAATGAAAAGGCGGAGGCAAGTAGTCTTTTGAGCAAACTTGTCTCCATGAGGTATAAAGGTAAAAGGAACATAAGGGAGTACATTATGGAAATGTCTCATCTTGCTTCAAAATTAAAAGCACTAACTAAAGTTAGAGTTGTCTGAAGATTTACTTGTGTATTTTATTTTGATCTTCCTTCCTGCACACTTTGGGCAATTCAAAGTGAGTTATAACACTCTGAAGGACACTTGGTCCTTAAATGAGCTTATATCTCACTGTGTTCAAGAAGAAAAGAGGCTACAGCAAGATAAGACTGAAAGTGCTCACATGGCTTCATCTTCTCAGTATAAAAGAAAGCATGATATACTACGGATGTGCCTTCTTAGCAGAAAAAGGCTAAGAAACAGGATCAAGTTTCAACCTGTTTCTTCTGTAAGAAGGTGGGACATATGAAGAAGGATTGTACCAAATATGCCACCTGGCGTGTAAAGAAGGGTATAATTCTTACTTTTGTTTGTTTTGAGGCTAGTTTAAGTTATGCACCTGTTGATATTTGGTGGGTAGATTCTGCTGCTACTACTCATGTAAGTGTTACTATGCAAGGTTGCCTGTGGAGCCAACCGCCAAGTGATGCTGAAAGATACATCTTTGGGGCAGACAACAATATAGTTGCAGTCTAAGCTATAAGAACCTTTAGATTATGTTCCACGAGTGGATTTTACTTGGATTTATTAGAGACATTTTATGTACCCTCATTTAGACGGAATTTGGTTTCTGTTTTTTGTTTGGACAAATCAGGTTATTTTTTTTCATTCAGAAATAATAAAGTCAATCTCTTTTATAATTGGAATAATATTTGCTCTGGTTATTTGGTGGATAATCTATATAGACTTGACTTAAATTCCTATAATAATGAAATACTACAAACAGGCACAAAACGAAAACTAAATGAGAATTCGGAATTATTATGGCACAAACGCCTAGGTCACATCTCTAAACAGAGAATTCAGAGGCTTGTGTCGGATGGAATTCTTGGACCCCTAAATTTGGTGGACTTTAAAGTCTGCATTGAGTGCATAAGGGAAAAAGAACAAACGAAAGGAAATTAGGTACCGAGAGAGCTAAAGATGTGTTAGAACTGATACATACCGATATATGTGGCCCATTCTCTATTGTCTCTTGGAATGGACAACGGTACTTTATTTCGTTCATAGATGATTGATTACTCTCGTTACGGATATCTATATTTAATTCATGAAAAGTCCCAAATTTTGGATGTTTTCAAGTTTTTCAAAGCTGAAGGTGAACTTCAACTTGGAAAGAAAATTAAAGCTGTCAAATCTGATCGTGGTGGTGAGTACTACGGAAGATATGACGGTTCAGGTGAGCAACGTCCCGGGCCTTTTGCTCTTTTTCTAAAGGAGTGTGGTATTGTTCCGCAATACACCATGCCAAGCAAACCTAGCATGAATGGTGTTGCAGAGCGAAGGAACCGAACTCTTAAGGACACAGTGAGAAGTATGATTAGTCATTCTTCCTTGCCTGAATCACTCTGGGGAGAAGCCTTAAAGACCACAGTGTACATCCTTAATAGGGTGCCAAGCAAAGCAGTTAACAAAATCCCATATGAAATTTAGACTGGGAAAAGACCCAGTATAAAGCATCTGCATATTTGGGGATGTCCAGCTGAGGCACAACCTTATAGGCTGCATGAAAGAAAATTGGACTCAAGGACAATTAGTTGCTACTTTGTTGGTTACGCTGAACGTTCACGGGGGTACAAGTTTTATAATCGTGCATCAAGGTCTATTTTTGAAACGGGAAATGCGAGATTTCTTGAGGATGTTGAGTTTGGGGGAGAAGGAAATATTAGGAATGTTGTTTTTTATGAGGATTCTATAACTGACACTGATCAGGTCTTTGTGCCTATTATTGTTCAAGATACATTTATAGTACAAGAGCACAAAGAGAATCCTACTGTAGATCCAGTTATAGTACAAGAGAATAATGAGAATATTGTTGTTGCTCAAGATACTGCTACAGCATAGAAAAATAATGAGAATCCTCCTCAACCCCAACCCATATTGCAAGCTCAACAACCTCAAGAAGTACTATTAAGGAGATCCAACAGAAAAAAGGAGAAAATCCATCTATGATCACAAACAAGCTTTCCGTCAATGGTATCACAAGTTTAAGGCATTACCTCATATGGTTTTGAGGTAAATATTATAGATGAATGTGTATACCACAAATTCAGTGGGAGTAAATACATTTTTTTGGTCTTATATAATGATGACATTCTACTTGCCAGTAACGATATAGGTGTTGCAGGAAACTAAGAAATTTCTATCGAACAAATTTGAAATGAAAGATCTTGGTGATTCCTCTTTTGTATTAGGAATCGAGATATTAAGAGATCGTTCTCAAGGTATTCTTGGATTATCACAAAAGAACTATATCAAAAGATTTTAAGTAGATATGTCATAGAAAGTAGTAGACGAATGGACACACCCATAACTAAAGGAGACAAGTTTAGTCTCAAGCAATACCCCAAAAATGATCTTGAGAGGACAATAATGCATGATAACCCTTATGCATCAGCACTAGGGAGCTTAATGTATGCTCAAGTCTGCACACGCCCCGATATATCATTCTTAGTGGGAGTATTGGGTAGATACTTGAGCAATCCTAGCATGGATCATTGGATAGTTGTTAAACGCGTAATGCGTTATCTAAAGAGAACAAAGGATTACATGCTTACTTATCGGAGATCAGAAAAATATATAGACATCAAGTTTGACAAAATCGAAGCATATAGACATCAAGTTCTGAGTTGTCAAGGAGAAAGTTTAAGGAAAAACATATTTTCATAGGACATATAAGAACCAAGTATATGCTAGCAGACCCATTACCAAGGGATTGATCCCTAAAGTCTTTCATGAGCACACTGTTCGAATGGGTGTTAATATTTGTGATGCCTTAGTTTAGTGGGAGTTTATTTTATGCTATATGTCCTATGACAGATATTGAATTATTTTTTCTGCAAAATTAAGTTGATGGTTTATTTCATGTTATGTGAAATATTCATTTTGCAATATTTGTTTTGTGTTTGATCTCAATAAAGTTTTAAAGTTGGACCAGCTGAAAATAGACATGCATGAAATCACTTGACATGTACTTTTCATATTACTCATCCAAATTTGATCTATGTTGTTAAGTATGTTAGGATGGTGATTGTCGTGGTTCAGTCACGATATTAATGTGATAAAAGCTGCGGTAGTTCCATATGTAATGTATGAGACGGACCAGATTGTTAAAGTAATAAGGGAAATAGCATTCAGATGTGCGCATAAAGTTTATAAGATGTGATTATATCAAGAAAGAATATATGTATAGCTCAAGTGGGAGATTGTTAGGAAATTATTTAATTTTCTAATTTGTTTGTGGGCAATACATATATTAATTATAATCACAAATTACGCTATTTCAAATTAAATGACTTATATAATGGTGGTCTCATTTATTATTTTAAATGCTTAATTGAATAAGTCATTATTACTTTTGATTTGGAATTAAATGAGAATAAAACCAGATATTATCTTTTGTTCTTTAGATAATTATCTTTTGGATTTTAGATATATTATCTTTTGGACTTTATATACTATTTTATTTGTACTTTAGGGTTTAATGGGTGCCATGCTCAAATATAAATAGTGCCTTCAGGTTTCGGTCCCCAATATACCAAAGGTGGCTTTGTTGCTCTTTTCCCATCAAAAGAGTTCCAATTCAGCCGCCTAGGAATACAGTAGGTTTTGGTTGAGGAAGATCGAAAGAACTACAAGACCCAAATTCTTCCATCAATTTCTAACTTTTATGAGTAAAGGTACGCTTCCGTATTATGATATATTTTTAGTGATTCATTATGGATGACCTGGGTTATTAAAATAATTTATTCCAACATAGATATCTCAACTTTTTATTCAATTTCTTGATAAAAATAAGGAAGAGACTCCTCAATCTAATTTGTCCATACTATAATTTAGAAATTGAATCGAAGGAACTCATTGAACCTTCTACCCAATTTCTGATGAAACAAGAGAGGGACTTATTCAACCTCACATGTCCATACTATGGTTTCATCACGAAACCCAAAAAGAGAATTTTTATATCTCTAATCACTTAATGATGACTACAATAGTTTACAAGATATTTAATTATAACCTCTTATTAGGTTAAATAAAGAAAACCTTATACCCACTAACATAAAGCTCAATCTAGTAACTAAATAAACAAAATCAAAATACATAAAATTAAATTGAACATTCTAATACTTAAAATATAAATTAATAACTACTAAATAATACTTGAATTCTTCATATAACGAACATTTGAAGCACATATCACTTACTCAATTTGACAAAATTCCTCAAATTTTCTAATCCCATGAACCCTATTTTGGATTTATAAATATCCATAAATATGGACTTGACATAAATTAAAGTATAACTAATTATTATTAGAAAAAAAATTATCTTAAAATTTTAATAATAACTGAATCTCAAAAATGAA
>NC_029792.2:43968084-43972823 GCF_000816755.2 Arachis ipaensis
TATTATAACGAAAATAAAATAAAAGAGTAAAATTAAAATGTGGTGTATTGTGGGTTGGTGTGGATTATAGATCAAAGAAGGAAAGAGGATAGATACAGAGTAAAATTAAAATATGGTGTGTTGTGGGTGGGTGTGGATTATAGAGCAAAGAAGAAGGAAAGAGGATGGATACAAAGGAGGAGGAGGAGTTGTGATTTTTTTGAAAGGAATGAAAATGAATGAATGAAAAAGAAACGGAAAGTATATATCACAATGAGGTATTAAGGATTTACGGGGAAAAAGAATAAGGATAAGTGGGACTACATGCTTGTCCACGTGACCTATTACTCCTTTTTTTTTTCTTTGGTTATTACAAGCTAAAAAGATAAAATACATGAGTATAATGAGACATGCACTACTCGCTCAAAGCATTGATGCGTTTTATACTTCTATTTGATCCTATCAAAATAGAAAAATAAAATGACAAAATGAATTAGAACGAAACGATACAACAAAATGCAATGATAGCTATTTTTTCTCTCAATAAATAGAGAAAGAAGGGCAAAGGAAGAGGGATTAGGCTAGAGGTCGTGATTATAAAAATAGAAGATTTTGTTTTCTCTATGAAAAGTACATCAAGACCTGAAAAAGTTTTTGATACAGAAATTAGAACATACAAAAAAAGATAATTTAGATACCCATTCTACGTGCTATATAATTCTCTTAGCTTTGGATAATTAGAGTTTTTGTGGCCATTAATTAGAATTAAACTTAATCCTCTAATTAAAATTAAGTGACCAAGACATTGGCGATTAACTAAGTTAGAGGAGACTAAATCACTAAGATATTAGGGTTTAGTCACTAATAGTTTGTCATAAAATGAATCTTGCATGATTAAAGTAGTTGGTAAGAAAACTTAATCCGAAAAAATAAACATCTCCAAAACATTAACTGCTTTCTCTTATATATTTTACACCATTTTCACTGTTTGCGTCTCCTAATTTCTGAACTACTGTTTAATGTTTTTGGACCCTCAAAACATCACTTTCTTCTTGCCTGACTAAGGAATCATTCGACTATTATTGCTCAGCCTATCAATCCTCGTGGGATTGACCCTCACTCACCTGAGGTATCACTTGGTACGATTTGGTACACTTGCCGGTTAGTTTGTGGATCTAGAAATTCCGCACCAAGTTTTTGGCGCCGTTGCTAGATAGATTTACTGTGATTGACAACTAACCATTGTCTAATTGCTTAGATTAGGTATTTTTAGCTTTAGATTTTTATTTTATTTTATTTTGCTCTTTGATTTTCGAAAATTTAGTTTAATTTTATTTTAAAAGTTTTTCTCTTAATCTTTGAAATTAAGTTTGATGTTTTCAATTTTTAGCCTTATTTGTTTTTATTCTTAAATTTTTTAATTCTTAGCTTTATTTTGTTTAAAAAAAAATTTCTTTAATTTTTGAAATTAAGTTCGGTGTCCCCCTTAGTAATTCTATTTTGTTTTTCCTGATTAATTTTCTTTTCTTATTTTTCGAAATTAGTGGTTCATTTTTCTTTATTGATTTTTGAATTTCTAGTGTTAATTATTTATTTTAGTTTATTTTATTTTATTTACACAGGACACTTCACCGGGAATTATCTGCACTCTCACGTAGAGATTTCCACTTTTCTTTGTTTGCTGTCTGTTTATGAGCAGGAACAAGGACAAAGAACCCCTCTTTGACTTTGACCCTGAGATTGAGAGGACTGCAAGAAGATGTTTACAGCAGGCTAGAGCTTACAGAGCTACTAAAAGTATTAGGGATAACTCTCAGAAAGAAGTTGACGAATTCGTCATAGACGGCAACCCTAACAACAATGCAATCAATGCTGACGTTATTAATCAGAATGTAAACGGGCAACCTAGGAGAACTCTTGGCTCTTATACTACTCATGGACCAGATTTCTATGGGAACAACATTGTTGTACCTCTAGTTACTGCAAACAACTTTGAGTTGAAGTCTCAGTTGATCACTCTAGTGCAACAAAATTGCCAATTTCACGGACTCCCACAGGAAGATCCCAACCTATTTATCTCTAATTTCTTGTAGATTTGTTATACTGTGAAGACTAATGGAGTGAATCCTGATGTCTATAAGCTACTTCTCTTTCTATTTGCTGTGAGGGATAGAGCAAAGCAGTGACTTGATACTCAACCCAAGGAGAGCTTGGACACTTGGGACAAGGTGGTCAACAAGTTTCTGACCAAGTTCTTTGCTCCTCAAAAGTTGATTAAGCTAAGGACAGATGTTCAGACCTTCAGCTAGAGAGAGGGAGTGTCTCTCTATGAAGCCTTGAAGAGGTACAAGCAGATGCTCAATAAATGTCCTCC
Source organism: Arachis ipaensis (assembly GCF_000816755.2). Lineage (NCBI taxonomy): Eukaryota > Viridiplantae > Streptophyta > Magnoliopsida > Fabales > Fabaceae > Arachis > Arachis ipaensis. The sequence goes on from NC_029792.2 coordinate 43,970,438, forward strand.
TGATATGTTCTCGGACTAGATTCAAGTTCAGATTTTCTATGATGGAGTCTCTGAGACCGGAAGGATGTCGCTTGATAATTCTGTAGGAGGGTCACTCCATATGAAGAAGACCCCTGATGAGGCCATGAAGCTAATTGAGATAGTTGCTAACAACCAAAATCTATACTCTTCTGAGAGGGCCTCTGTGAAGAAGGAAGTCATGGAGCTAGATACATTAGATGTTATTCTTGCCCAGAATAAGGCTATGTCTCAGCAAATCAATGCCATTATACAACACTTGAATGGAATGCAGGTCTCAGCAGTCAGTACTTAAAAGACTCCCTATGACATGAGCGGTGGCTTCCCTCAAGATAAGACTTATGACTATGGCTAGTTTACTACTGAATAGATTAACTTCATGGGAAACTCCTCCAAAAATCCCAATAATAATCCCAACTCTAAGACATTTAATCAGGGATGGAAGAATCATCCTAACTTTTGGTGGAGAGACCAATCTTAGAGGCAACCAAACTTCAATAATTCTCAGGACAATTTTAATCTGAACAATTTCAACAACCGTCAATTTTAAGTTGGCCTCTATAGTTATTGAGCTCTCCAAGAACACTAACAATTTTATGCAGGAGACGAGAGCTTCACTTCAGAAATTGGAGATGCAAGTGGGTCAATTGAGTAAGCGAATACCTGAGAGACCTCCTAACACTCTTCCTAGTGACACAATCCCCAATGCGAGAGAAGAGTGCAAGCCCGTTACAATGACGAAGAAGCCAATGCCAGAGGAGGAAGTACAAGCTACTAAGGGGTCAGAGCAAACAGAAGCTCCAGAAAAGCTTGAGGATCCTATAGTGCACGCTCCACCCAGTGCACCTGAGCTCAAGACGAAGATATCCTCTCCTAAAAAACTCCAAAAGGAGACCAAGAATGAGCAATTCTCACAGTTCTTGAAAGTTTTTAGAAAGTTGGAGATCAATATTCTTTTTGCTGAGGTTCTGGAGCAAATGCCTCCTTATGTCAAGTTTTTGAAAAGCTTACTCTCTAAGAAGAAGGAATTAAAGGAAGATGAAAAATAGTCTTGACCAAGAAATGCAGTGCAATAATTCAAAGCAAGTTGCCTAGGAAGATGCCAGATCCAGGGAGGTTTCAAATTCCGTGCACCATTAGGAATTTAGATTTTAACAAAGCCTTATGTGATCTTAATGCAAGTATCAACCTAATGCCATTGTCTGTGATGAAAAAGCTACAAATCCAAGAGGCACAACAAATAAGGATTGTATTGCAAATGACAGACAAGTTTCTAAAACAGGCACATGGAATAGTGGAGAATGTATTAGTCAAGGTTGGAGAAGACTTCCTCCTTGCAGATTTTGTGATTCTAGACATGGGGGAGGATGAAAGTGATTCTATAATCCTGGGTAGACCATTCCTGGCCACTTGAAGAGCTATGATTGATGTGAAAAAAGGGTACTTGATTCTGAGGATGCATGAGGACTACTTGGTGTTCAAGGTCTTTAGACCTTTACATCACTCTAATGAAGGAGGCACTTGCATAAAGGGTGAGCTCACTACCCCAATCCTCCAAGGGTACCTGACTGAAAAAAAAAAGCAGAGTTTTCAGCTCAAGCCTCCTTTGGTGGGAGTCAATACAATTTCCCCTGATACCAAACCTAAGTTTGGTGTTGGGAGTGCATCATCCACTAAGGAGGGAGATCCCAAGAAGAAGGTACCTAGGGGTTGGAGGAACAAGAAAATCCCCACTGAGGAGTTCTCACCCGGAATGAAGGTGGTATTCACTAAAAGTCCCATCCTGCCTCATACAGTGAACAGGATTTTAACTCTTGAGAACATTGAGTTTATTCATGATAGCACAGGAAAGAAGTTCATAGTAAGAGGTCAAGAGCTGAGTCCCTATGATCACTCCCCTCCCTAGTGGGAGCTGACTGTCAAGCTAGTGACAGTAAAGAAGCGCTTGTTGGGAGGCAACCCAACACTGAGTATCCATTGAGTTTTCTTTTAGTTTGTTTTTCTTTATCTTTGATATTTGTTATTCTTATTATCCATAGTTTTTCTTGGTTTAATATGGTTTGTGGTCATACAAAGTGTGTAGAACAGGGATAGGAAGACTCTGAAGGAGACACAGAACACCCTAGAGAATAATCCACTCATGTGTGCTGGCGCTAAACACCAAGCTGGGCGTTCAGCAGCTGGCTTGGAAAGCAGAAGCTAACGTTAAATGCGAGGAAGCCATTTAACGCCCTAAAGGAATGAGGAAGCTGGTGTTAAACACCAGGTGGGCGTTTGACGCCAACAATGTGCAAAAGTTTCAAGGCATCCATATCTCCTAGGGTGCTAAACGCCAGCTGGGCGTTTAGCACCAAGGCTCGTCCCAAAA
>NC_029792.2:43972980-43988439 GCF_000816755.2 Arachis ipaensis
AAAAAGAAGCTCCCATTCTGGCGTTAAATGCCAGAGGCAGCGTTTAATACCCAGCATGGCATGAGGAATAGCACGTTCGGGGGCTAAACGCTAGAGCTGACGTTTAGCACCAGCAACATAAACTTCAAATTTTGAAAAAGCGCCTTGACCGTGCCAACGGTTATTCCCCCTCTCCCTTTTGACCATTCAACTCTCCTCTTTCTCTTTCCCCCCTTACCCACTATATCATCCACATTTATCCCCCATTTTCAAACCTTACCTCCCATCAACCTATCAAATCCCATCAATCTCCCCATATCTCTCTTCCCCAAATTCACCTACCCCTATTACAATTATCCACAATCAATTCCATTTAATCCTCACCTCCCTACCATAACCGTGCCTCGTCCCCCCCTCCCTATATATACCCAACCTTTTCACCCCTTTTACCATCTCATTCTTCATCCTTCTACCTTTCATATTTTTACCCTTACACTTCTCCCCTTTCTTTTACCCCTCTCAACCGAAACCACCCCTCTCCCCCACCACACTATTCCTCAATTTTTCTTTACTTTCACCACCTTCATCTTCGATTTTTGGCCGTTCATTTCTTTTTCCCGTCATTTCTATTTTCCTTTGCTCGGTAAGCTTTCAGTTTGGTGTTGCGACGCTCTACTTTTCCTTATCTCCATTTTTCTATATGGCTCCTAAAATCGGTGAATCTTCTTCAAGGAAGAAGAAGGAAAAAGCTCCCACATCTAGTCCCTATGATTTCACCCAGTTCTTTTCTAAGACCCATGAGGATCACTTTAGTGAAATAGTGAGCAAAAAGAAAGTGATCCCGGAGGTCCACTTTGATCTTCAGCTGGAGAAGTACCCAGAGATTCGGGAACAGATTTTGAGGAGGAATTGGGAAGTTCTGACCAACCCTGTGACCAATGTGGGAGTGTTTATGGTCAGGGAGTTCTACGCCAATGCTTGGGTGACTTACAAGCGTGTTACAGGCGTGATCCCGGACCCGAAGAATAGGGACACTATGGCTCGAGGGAGCATACTCGAGTTCAATCCAGAGAGGGTGGGGGAGATACTGCATTTGCTACCATCCAGAGACGACCCTCATTCTTACACTAAGAGGGTCAACACTGACCAGAGGCTGGACCCGGTCCTTGCAGATATTTGCCTCCCCGGAGCATAGTAGAGGAGGGAGCAGTAGTCACCATGACTGAGGTGGTTGAATTTCTTTATCTTCTGATTATTTTATTTTCTGTTTTTCAGTATTTTATCTTATTTCATGTTTTTTTTTTGAAAGCCTTTTCATGATCATTAGTAGTATTTTATTATTTTTCTAGTTTAGTTAGTTACTTTGTTACTTTATGCTTATTTTGAAAATTATCTCATGTATTACGCACTAAGCTTGAAAAATCAAAAAGAAAAAAAAGAAGTAGTAAAATACATGAGACTTGAGTTATATATTATGAATTGTTTTGATTACTTTAATGTGTGGTATTATTTGTGATTCTGAATGTATAAACTGAATAATGCATATTTGATATTGGAGTTAAGAATGTTTATTCCTGAGGGACGGGAACTTAGAAAGATATTATGGATTCTCCAAAACATAGTGATAAATTGACCCTTGAAGCATGGTGCACGAAATCACAATCACACTTTTGCAATTTCGCACAGCTAACCAGCAAGTGCACTGGGTCGTCTAAGTAATACCTTACGTGAGTAAGGGTCGATCCCACGGAAATTTTCGGCTTGAAGCAAGCTATGATTATCTTGTAACTCTTAGTCAGGATATCAATAATTCTTAGACTTAATTGTAAAAGGTAAAAGAACATGAAATAAATACTTGTTTTGCAGTAATGGAGAACAGGTTGAGGTTTTAGAGATGCTCTATCTTTTGAATCTCTGCTTTCCTACTGTCTTCTTCTTCATGCACGCAAGGCTCCTTCCATGGCAAGCTGTATGTTGGTGGATCACCGTTGTCAATGGCTACCATCCGTCCTCTCAGTGAAAATGGTCCAAATGCGCTGTCACCGCATGGCTAATCATCTGTCGGTTCTCACTCATGTTGGAATAGGATCCATTGATCCTTTTGCGTCTGTCACACGCCCAACACTCGCGAGTTTGAAGCTCGTCACAGTCATCCCATCCCAGATCCTACTCGGAATACCACAGACAAGGTTTAGACTTTCTGGATCTCAAGAATGGCCTCCAATAATTCTAGCTTATACCACGAAGGTTCTAATCTTAGATTAGAAACCCAAGAGATATGCACTCAAGCTATTGCAGTTAGAACGGAGGTGGTTATCAGGCACGCGTTCATAGTTGAAAATAGTGATGAGTGTCACAGATCATCACATTCATCAAGTTGAAGTACGAGTGGATATCTTAGAATAGAAACAAGCGTGATAGAATAGAAAACAGTAGTAATTGCATTAATTCATTGAGACACAGCAGAGCTCCTCACCCCTAACCATGGGGTTTAGAGACTCATGCCGTAGAGAATACAATATAAAACGTGTAAAGTGTCATGAGGTATAAGATGAATCACTAAAAGTAGTTTTTATAATAAACTAGTGACCTAGGGTTACAGAAAATGAGTAAGCTAGAATAGTTAGTGTAAAAATCCACTTCCGGGGCCCACTTGATGTGTGCTTGGGCTGAGCATTGAAGCTTTCACGTGTAGAGACCTTTCTTGGAGTTAAACGCCAGCTTTTGTGCCAATTTGGGCGTTTAACTCCAACTTTCATGCCAGTTCTGGCGTTTTGACGCCAGAATTTCTATGCTGACTTAGAACGCCGGTTTGGGCCATCAAATCTCGGGCAAAATATGGACTATTATCTATTGCTGGAAAGCCCAGAATGTCGACTTTCCAACGCAATTAAGAGCGTGCCAATTAGGCTTCGGTAGCTCCAGAAAATTCACTTCGAGTGCAGGGAGGTCAGAATCCAACAGCATCTGTAGTCCTTTTTCAGCCTCTGAATCAGATTTTTGCTCAGGTCCCTCAATTTCAGCGAGAAAATATCTAAAATCACAAAAAAACACACAAACTCATAGTAAAGTCCAGAAATGTAATTTTTGAAAAAAAAACTAATAAAAACATAATAAAAACTAACTAAAATATACTAAAAATATACCAAAAACAATGCCAAAAAGCGTATAAATTATCCGCTCATCACAACACCAAACTTAAATTGTTGCTTGTCCCCAAGCAACTAAAAACAAGATAGGATAAAAAGAAGAGAATATACAATAAATTCCGAAAACATCTATGAAGATCACTCTTAATTAGATGAGCGGGGCTCTTAGCTTTTTGCTTCAGAACAGTTTTGGCATCTCACTTTATCCTTTGAAGTTCAAAATGATTGGCATCTATAGGAACTCAGAATTCAGATAGTATTTTTGATTCTCCTAGTTCAGTAGGTTAATTCTTGAACACAGCTACTTTATGAGTCTTGGCCGTGACCCTAAGCATTTTATTTTCCAGTATTACCATCGGATACATAAATGCCACAGACACATAACTGGGTGAACCTTTTTCAGATTGTGACTCAGCTTTGCTAGAGTCCCTAATTAGAGGTGCCCATAGCTCTTAAGCACACTCTTTTTGCTTTGGATCACGACTTTAATCGCTCAGTCTCAAGCTTTTCACTTGACACCTTCACGCCACAAGCACATGGTTAGGGACAGCTTGGTTTAGCCACTTAGGCCAGGATTTTATTCCTGTGGGCCCTCCTATCCACTGATGCTCAAAGCCTTGGATCCTTTTTATTTTACCCTTGCCTTTCGGTTTAAAGGGCTATTGGCTTTTTCTGCTTGCTTTTTCTTTTTCTTCTCTTTTTTTTGACATATATTTTTTTCTTTTTTTTTGTATATATTTTTTTCTGCAAGCTTTTCACTGCTTTTTCTTACTTCAAGAATCATTTTTATGATTTTTCAGATTATCAATAACATTTTTCCTTTTCCTTTATCCTTTCAAGAGCCAACAATTTTAACATTCATGAACAACGAATTCAAAAATATGCACTGTTCAAGCATTCATTCAGAAAAATATAAAGCATTGCCACCACATCAAAATAATTAATCTGTTTTAAAATTCGAAATGCATGTACTTCTTTTTCTTTTTTGCAATTAAAACACTTTTTATTTAAAAAAGATGATGGATTCATAGGACTTTCATAGCTTTAAGGCATAGACACTAAGACACTAATGATCATGTAATAAGACACAAACATAAATAAACATAAAGCATAAAAATTCGAAAAACAGAAAATAAAGAATAAGGAAATTAAAGAACGGGTCCACCTTAGTGATGGAAACTTGTTCTTCCTCTTGAAGATCTTATGGAGTGTTTGAGCTCCTCTATGTCTCTTCCTTGCCTTTGTTGCTTCTCTCTCATTTCATGGAGGATAGTGGAATGCTCTTGTTGAGGTCCATGAGTGGGCTCTCTTGTTTGCTCCATTCTTTTCTTAGTGATGGGCTTTTGAGATGAATCTCTCCATTTCCCATGACTTGGAGGTGGAAGCTTTTGCCTTCCCTTTCCTCTTTCTAGAAGTTTCTCCGGCCTTAGGTGCCATAAATGGTTATGGAAACACAAAAAGCATTGCTTTTTCCACACCAAACTTAGAAGGTTTGCTCGTCCTCAAGCAAAAGAAGAAAGAAGGGAGGAGAAGAAGAAGAAAATGGAGGAGATGGAGAGGTGTGAGTGGTTAAGAGGTGATGGGGAAGAGTATTTGGGGAAGGGTGTTATTGGAATGTGTGAAGAAGACAGAGGTTGAGTTGAGGTAGGTGGGGATCCTGTGGGGTCCACAGATCCTGAGGTGTCAAGAATTTCTCATCCCTGCACCATTCTGGTGTGTAAACACCCCTTTGAGTGCCAATCCTGGCGTTAAACGCCAGGTTGCTGCCCATTTCTTGCATTTAACGCCAGCTTTTCTTCCCTTTCTGGCGTTTAACGCCAGCTTTGTGCCCTTTTCTGGCGTTAAACGCCCAGAATGGTGCCAGACTGGGCGTTTAACGCCCATTCTGCTACCCTTACTGGCGTTTGAATGCCAGTAAGCTCTTCCTCCAGGGTGTGCTGTTTTTCATTCTGTTTTTGCTTTTTCAGTTGTTTTTGTTACTCCACATGATCATCAACCTAAAGAAAATATAAAATAACAATGGAAAATAAATATATATAATTAAAGAACATTGGGTTGCCTCCCAATAAGCGCTTCTTTATTGTCTTTAGCTGGACCTTGACTGAGCTTTATTCTAGTCTCAGTTTTGAGCATTCTTGCTCAAAATTGCTTTCAAGATAATGTTTGATTCTCTGTCCATTAACAATGAACTTTTTGTCAGAGTCAATATCCTGAAGTTCAACATATCCATATGGTGACACACTTCTAATCACATATGGTCCCCTCCACCGGGATTTTAATTTTCCCGGAAATAATCTGAGCCTAGAATTAAATAGCAGAACCTTCTGTTCTGGTTCAAAGACACTAGATGACAGTTTCTTGTCATGCCACCTTTTTGCTTTTTCCTTATAAATTTTTGCATTTTCAAAAGCATTGAGTCTGAATTCCTCTAGCTCATTCAGCTGGAGCAATCTTTTCTCTCCAGCTAATTTAGCATCCAGGTTTAGGAATTTGGTTGCCCAGTAGGCCTTATGTTCCAGTTCCACGGGCAGATGACAGGCCTTGCCATACACAAGCTGGTATAGAGAGGTTCTTATAGGAGTCTTGAATGCTGTTCTATATGCCCACAGAGCATCATTCAAGCTTTTTGCCCAATCCTTTCTACGGGTAATTACAGTCCGTTCCAGGATTCTTTTTAGTTTTCTATTAGCGACTTCAGCCTGCCCATTTGTCTGTGGATGATATGGAGTTGCTACTTTGTGGCTAATTCCATATCGGACCATAGCAGAGTAAAGCTGTTTATTGCAGAAATGAGTGCCCCGTCACTGATTAGTACTCTAGGGACGCCAAATCTGCTAAAAATATGTTTCTGAAGGAATTTCAGTATGGTCTTAGTATCATTACTGCCACCAGAATATAAGTGTTTGAGAATGATGGTGGGAAGGGACCCATGAAGTCAATACCCCATACATCAAACACCTCAATCTCTAAGATCCCTTGTTGAGGCATGGCATAACCATGTGGCAAGTTGCCTGCTCTTTGGCAACTGTCACAGTTACGCATAAACTCTCGGGCATCTCTATAGAGAGTAGGCCAGTAGAAGCCACATTGGAGGACCTTAGTGGCTGTTCGCTCACCTCCAAAATGTCCTCCATATTGTGATCCATGGAAGTGCCATATGATCTTTTGTGCCTCTTCTCTATGTACACATCTACGGATCATTCCGTCTGCACATCTCTTAAAGAGATATGGTTCATCCCATAAGTAGTACTTTGCATCGGAAATTAGTTTTTTTGTTTGCACTCTGTTGTACTCCTTGAGTATGAACCTCACAGCTTTATAATTTACAATGTCTGCAAACCATGGTACTTCCTGAATGGCGAAGAGTTGCTCATCAGGAAAGGTCTCAGATATCTCAGAAGGGGGGAGGGACACCCCTGCTACTGGTTCTATCCGGGACAGGTGATCAGCTACGTAGTTCTCTGCCCCTTTTCTGTCTCTTATTTCTATATCAAACTCTTGCAGAAGCAACACCCATCTTATGAGTCTGGGTTTTGAATCCTGCTTTGTGAGTAGGTATAAGAGCAGCATGATCAGTATACACAATCACCTTTGAACCTACTAAATAGGATCGGAACTTGTCAATGGCATAAACCACTGCAAGCAACTCTTTTTCTGTGGTTGTGTAATTCTTTTGTGCATCATTTAAAACATGGCTAGCATAGTAAATGACGTACAGAAGCTTGTTATGCCTCTGTCCCAATACTGCAGCAATGGTATGGTCACTAGCATCACACATTAGTTCGAATGGTAATGTTCAGTCTGGTGCAGAGATGACTGGTGCTGTGACCAGCTTAGCTTTCAGGGTTTCAAACACCTGCAGACACTCTGTGTCAAAGACAAATGGTGTATCAGAAGCTAGCAGATTACTCAGAGGTTTTGTGATTTTTGAAAAATCCTTTATAAATCTCCTGTAAAATCCTGCATGTCCTAGAAAGCTTCTGATTGCCTTTACATTGGCAGGTGGTGGTAATTTTTCAATTACCTCTACCTTAGCTTGATCCACCTCTATTCCCTTGTTTGAAATTTTATGCCCAAGGACAATTCCTTCAGTCACCATAAAGTGACATTTTTGCCCGTTTAAAACTAGGTTGGTCTCTTGGCATCTTTTCAGAACAAGTGCTAAATGGTCAAGACAGGAGCTGAATGAGTCTCCAAATACTAAAAAGTCATCCATGAAGACTTTCAGAAATTTATCTACCATATCAGAGAAGATAGAGAGCATACACATCTGAAAGGTTGCAGGTGCATTGCATAGACCAAAGGGCATCCTTCTGTAGGCAAATACTCCAGAAGGACATGTGAATGTTGTTTTTTCTTGGTCCTGAGGATCTACTACAATTTGGTTGTAACCTGAATAGCCATCCAAAAAGCAGTAGTATTCATGACCTGCTAGTCTCTCTAGCATCTGGTCTATGAATGGTAAAGGAAAATGATCCTTTCCGGTGGCTGTATTGAGCCTTTTGTAGTCAATACACATACGCCACCCTGTAACTGTTCTTGTAGGAACCAGTTCATTCTTTTCATTATAAACCACTGTCATGCCTCCCTTCTTAGGGATAACATGGACAGGGCTCACCCAGGGGCTATCAGAAATAGGATAGATAATCCCAGCCTCTAGTAACTTAGTGACCTCTTTCTGCACCACCTCCTTCATGGCTGGATTTTTAGCCGCCTCTGTGGTTGAACCACTGGCTTAGCATCATCTTCCATGATCTTGTGCATGCATCTTGCTGGGCTAATGCCCTTAAGATCACTTATGGACCACCCAAGAGCTGTCTTGTGTGTCTTTAGCATTTAAATTAGTGCTTTCTCTTCCTGTGGATTTAAAGTAGAGCTTATGATCACTGGAAAAGTGTCACCCTCCCCCAGAAATGCATATTTCAGGGATGGTGGTAGTGGTTTGAGCTCGGGTTTAGGAGGCTTATTGACGTTAGAGATTCTTGCTAGTAAAGAGATTCATAGAAACAGTTGCGTTGTAGATATAGTCTCTAAACTGACAAAAATCCCTTCGTACAAATGTTTTGGGTGTCACAAGTAACAAACCCCTTTAAAAATTGTTAACCGAGTATTCAAACCTCGGGTCGTCTTCTCAAGGAACTGTGAGGAAGTATGTTCTTATTATTGGCTATAAAGGTTGTAATCGGGGTTTAGAAGATGAGAAGCAAGTAATTTGAATGACAAGTAAAGTAAATGGCAATTAAAATAAATAAATACTGTAAAGCAGACTTTTGGTAAGGTAAAAAAAGTTGGAGGTCCAACGTAGTTATTTCGCTCAACTATAATGAAAGTTGAATCTAAACTCCACTTGGTCAACTTTTACTAAGGCAGAGGAAAGTCAAGGGGCTAATTAAATTGACCTTTGAATCCTATTTATTTCCTAAGAAAAGGTTGGGATTACTTAAGTTCAGCTCAATTAGCAAGATAACGATTATCAATTATGTTGAGTTTAATAACTGTTGAGTTACTGAATTCTTAACCAGGACCAAAAGGGGAAAAAGTAAAATTGCTGGAATAATAAAAATATCCTTAGATGGGAAGCAATGGTAACTTAAATCAAAGAGAACAATCATAAACTGAAAATACCTCAAATATTATTAATTCTGATAACAGTCTATAACATGGAAGAAATTCATAAATTCACTGATCAATTCAAGTGCTAGAATAAATAAAAGTAAAAGGAAGCTAAAACAAAAGAACGTAAAACTTGGATTGAGAGTCACTCTTAAAGCAAGAAAAAATCCTAAATCCTAATCCTAAGAGAGAGAGAGGAGAAGATCTCCCTCTCAACTAAATCTAAATCATTGAAAAGTAAAATATGCGAGCTCCCTTTGAATGGGTGCATTCCCACACTTTATAACCTCTGGTCTATGCTGTCTGTACTTGGATCTGGGCCAAAAAGGGCTTCAGAAATCGCTGGGGGCGCATTCTGTAAATTTTGATATGTGGCCTCTGTCACGCGTCCGCGTGGATCACGCGGTCGCGTCATTCAGAGCTTTTCCTTGCCACTCAGTCGCGTCAGTCATGCGACCGCGTCATATGCGTTCTGCTTATGTCGCGCGGTCGCGTCAGTCATGCGGCCGCGTCGCTGAATCTTCGCTTCTGGCACGCGATCGCGTCATCCATGCGATCGCGTGGATATCAGTTTCCTTAAAGCTCCATTTTGCTTTCTCATTCCATTTTATATGTTTCCTTTTCCATCCTTTAAGTCATTCTGCCTTAGAAAATCTGAAACTACTCAACACACTAATCACGGCATCGAATGGAAATTAAGGTAATTAAAATAATTAATTTTTAAAGCTTAGGAAACATGTTTTTCACAATATGACGTAATAAGGAAGGGAAAGTAAAACCATGCAATTAATGTGAATAAGTGGGTGAAGGATTGAATAAATTACTCAAATTAAGCACAAAATACATCATAAAATATGGGTTTATCACTTATCCTCTTCTTGAGGAATTTTCAGAGGTTCTTTTATTTCCTCTTGTTCCTCCAGATCAGGCTGAACATCTTTAAAGATGTCATCTAGCTCTGATTCGAGACTCTCAGTTATATTGATCTCTTCCACCGAGGAGTCAATAATATCAGCGCTCATGCAGTCATTTGATGTGTCTGGATGCTGCATAGCTTTGACAGCATTTAACTTGAACTCATCCTCATTGACTCTCAGGGTCACTTCCCCTTTTTGGACATCAATGAGAGTTCGTCCCGTTGCTAGGAAGGGTCTTCCTAGAATGAGAGTTGCACTCTTGTGCTCCTCCATTTCCAATACTACAAAGTCAGTGGGAAAGGCAAATGCCCAAACTTGATAATCATGTCCTCAATTATGCTTGATGGATATTTAATGGAGCCATCAGCAAGTTGAAGACATATCTGGGTTGGTTTGACTTCTTCAGTCAAGCCAAGCTTTCTGATAGTGGATGCAGGTATTAGGTTGATACTTGCTCCAAGGTCACATAGAGCTGTCTTGGTACAAGCACCCTCTAATGTGCATGGTATCATAAAGCTTCCTGGATCTTTAAGCTTCTCTGGTAAGCTTTTCAGAATGACTGCACTGCATTCTTCAGTGAGAAACACCTTTTCAGTTTCTCTCCAATCCTTCTTATGACTTAAGATCTCTTTCATGAACTTAGCATAAGAGGGTATTTGCTCAAGTGCCTCTGCAAACAGGATCTTTATCTCAAGAGTCCTGAGATAGTCTGCAAAGCGGGCAAATTGTTTATCCTGTTCCACTTGGCGGAGTTTCTAAGGATAAGGCTTCTTGGCTTTATATTCTTCAACCTTAGTTGCTGCAGGTTTATTCCCTACAGAGGTGGTTGGAGAAGCCTTCTTAGAGGGGTTACTATCAGCACTTGCAGGTGTCTGATCCCTCATTGGCGTTTGAACACCAAGATTGGGTGCTGGATGGGCGTTTAATGCCAGCTTCCCACCCTTTTCTGGCGTTTGAACGCCAGAACTGGGCAAGGAATGGGCGTTCAACACCAACTTTTCTCCCTTTTCTGGTGTTTGAATGCCAGAAGTGGGCATCCACTGGGCGTTTGACGCCAATCTTTCACCCTTTTTTGGCGTTTGAACGCCAGAATTATTCCTCTCTGGGCTCTTGCTGTCCTCAGAGGGATTTTAAGCAGTGGTTTGGTCATCCTCTGTCAGTTGTTCCTTTCTTGGCTTTCTGCTACTTTGAGCTGATTTATTCAATGTCTTCTCGCTCCTTAGTTGAACAGCTTGGCATTCTTCTGTTATTTGTTTAGATAGCTGCTGTCTTGTCTGATTCAATTGTGCTTCTATATTCTTGTTAGTATTTTTAGTGTCTTGGAGCATCTCTTTAAATTCTGCTAATTGTTTTGTCATAAGGAGTAATTGCTGATTAAGCTCAATAATCTGTTATTGAGGATTAGGATCAGTAGTTACTGCCCTAGCCTCTTCTTTTATGGAGGACTCACTGCTTGAGTACAGATGTTGATTTCTAGCAACCGTATCTATGAGTTCTTGAGCCTCTTCAATTGTCTTTCTCATGTGTATAGATCCACTAGCTGAGTAGTCTAGAGACATTTGAACTCTTTTTGTAAGCCCATAGTAGAAGATGTCTAACTGTATCCACTCTGAAAATATTTCGGAGGGGCATTTCCTTAGCATCCCTCTGTACCTCTCCCAGGCATTATAAAGGGATTCATGATCCTCTTGTTTAAAGCCTTGGATGTCCAGCCTTAGCTGTGTCATCATTTTTAGAGGGTAAAATTGATTCAGGAATTTGTCTGATAGCTGTCTCCATGTTTTTATGCTTGTTGTGAGTTGGTTATTTAACCACCTTTTAGCTTGATCTTTTACAGCAAATGGAAACAGTAATAATCTATAGACATCCTGATCCACTTCTTTATCACGTACTGTGTCAGCAATTTGTAGGAACTGTGCCAGAAACTCAATAGGTTCTTCCTGTGGAAGACCAGAATACTGGCAATTTTGCTGCACCATGATAATGAGCTGAGGATTTAGCTCAAAACTGCTTGCTTTGATGGGAGGTATACAGATGCTACTCCCATATGCAGCTGTAATGGGGTTAGCATATGACCCTAGAGTCCTTCTGGACTGTTCATTTCCACTTATGTCCATGATGGAGAAAAGGGAATTGATATGGATTGCAATTAAATTATATTTTTAAATTTTTTTAATTAAAAGTAACCAAAAAATAAAACAAAATAAATGGAAGATAAAATAGAACTTTCGAAAATTAGAAGAAAATAAAAGCAAATTGAAAACTAAATTAATTAATTGATTAAAAAGATTTTGGAAATTAGCAATCAAAAAGATATGATTAAAAATTATTTTAAAAAGATATGATTGAGAATATATGATTGCAATTTATTAAAAAAAAGATATGATTGAAGAAATTAAAAAGATTTGATTTTTGAAAAAGATTTGAAAAGATCAATTTTTGAAATTAGAATTTTGACTTGACTAAAAAAAGATATGATTTTGAAAATCTTTGACTAATTTAATGCAAAATTTCGAAATTTATGAGTAAAATAAGTAAAAGATATTTTTTTAATTTTTGAATTTTAATGAGGAAAGAAAAAAACAACAAAATGACACTAAACTTAGAAATTTTAGATCAAAACAAAGAGAACAAACAAGAAAACTTTGAATGTCAAGATGAACACCAAGAACACTTTGAAGATCAAGATGAACAGCAAGAACAAATTTTTGAAAAATTTTTAAGTAAATAAAAGCACAAGGGACACCAAACTTAAAATTTTTAGAAAATCAAACACAAATTTTCGAAATTTTAAAGAAAACACAAAGAAGACACCAAACTTAGAATTTTCAAAGATCAAGAAAGAACTAAGAACATGCAAATTCGAAAAATTGAAAGAAAATAAAAGCATGAAATTGACACCAAACTTAAAATATGAAACTAAACTCAAATAAAAGACTCAAATTTAGTGACTCTAAACCAACAAAAATAAATTATTTCTAATCTAAGCAACAAAATAAACCGTCAGTTGTCCAAACTCGAACAATCCCCGGCAACGGCGCTAAAAACTTGGTGCACGAAATCACAATCACACTTTTGCAATTCCGCACAGCTAACCAGCAAGTGCACTGGGTCGTCCAAGTAATACATTACGCGAGTAAGGGTCGATCCCACGGAGATTGTCGGCTTGAAGCAAGCTATGGTTATCTTGTAACTCTTAGTCAAGATATCAATAATTCTCAGATTTAATTGTAAAAAGTAAAAGAACATGAAATAAATACTTGTTTTGCAGTAATGGAGAACAGGTTTAGGTTTTGGAGATGCTCTATCTTCTGAATCTCTGCTTTCCTACTGTCTTCTTCTTCATGCACGCAAGGCTCCTTCCATGGCAAGCTGTATGTTGGTGGATCACCGTTGTCAATGGCTACCATCCGTCCTCTCAGTGAAAATGGTCCAAATGCGCTGTCACCGCACGGCTAATCATCTGTCGGTTCTCACTCACGTTGGAATAGGATCCATTGATCCTTTTGCGTCTGTCACACGCCTAACACTCGCGAGTTTGAAGCTCGTCACAGTCATCCCATCCCAGATCCTACTTGGAATACCACAGATAAGGTTTAGACTTTCCGGATCTCAAGAATGGCCGCCAATAATTCTAGCTTATACCACGAAGGTTCTAATCTTAGATTAGAAACCCAAGAGATATGCACTCAAGCTATTGCAGTTAGAACGGAGGTGGTTGTCAGGCACGTGTTCATAGTTGAGAATAGTGATGAGTGTCACGGATCATCACATTCATCAAGTTGAAGTACGAGTGGATATCTTAGAATAGAAATAAGCGTGATAGAATGGAAAACAGTAGTAATTGCATTAATTCATTGAGACACAACAGAGCTCCTCACCCCCAACCATGGGGTTTAGAGACTTATGCCGTAGAGAATACAATATGAAACGTGTAAAGTGTCATGAGGTACAAGATGAATCACTAAAAGTAGTTTTTATAATAAACTAGTGACCTAGGGTTACAGAAAATGAGTAAGCTAGAATAGTTAGTGTAAAAATCCACTTTCGGGGCCCACTTGGTGTGTGCTTGGGCTGAGCATTGAAGCTTTCACGTGTAGAGACCTTTCTTGGAGTTAAACGCCAGCTTTTGTGACAGTTTGGGCGTTTAACTCCAGCTTTCATGCCAGTTCTGGCGTTTTGACGCCAGAATTTCTATGCTGACTTGGAACGCCGGTTTGGGCCATCAAATCTAGGGCAAAGTATGAACTATTATATATTTATGGAAAGCCTAGGATGTCTACTTTCCAACGCAATTGAGAGCGCGCCAATTGGGTCTCTGTAGCTCCAGAAAATCCACTTCAAGGGCAGGGAGGTCAGAATCCAACAGCATCTGCAGTTCTTTTTCAGCCTCTGAATCAGATTTTTGCTCAGGTCCCTCAATTTCAGCCAGAAAATACCTGAAATCACAGAAAAATACACAAACTCATAGTAAAGTCCAGAAATGTGATTTTTGAATAAAAACTAATAAAAACATAATAAAAACTAACTAAAATATACTAAAAACAATGCCAAAAAGCGTATAAATTATCCGCTCTTCAAAGCAAAACAAATAGCAAAAAAAATAATAATAAAAAAAGCAAGGTCCAAGGCTCTGAGCATCAATAGTTAGGAAGGTAAAAAATGATTAAAAGCTCAAAGAGTTGTTTTCCTAACTATATGCTTGTGGTGTGAATGTGTCAAGTAATTCTTGAGACAGGACATTAAGAGTCGAGACCAAGTGCAATCACAAAATATGCCAAATGCTCTGAGCACCACGAACTGGGAGAAATTAAAAGAAAATAATTAGAACTTAAAGAGTTCCCCACCTAAGTGCTTGTGGTGTTTTTGTGCTAAGTTAAGCTTGAGGACAAAACACTAAGAGTCACGGCTAGGATCAAGGTGCAAAGCACCAAAGAAAAGAAAAGAAAAAGCTATATTCAAGGATCAATTAGAGCTTAAGTAGGAAGAAAATCCATAATACCATCTGAGTTCTAGTTCTGAGGGATATCAATATTTCTGAGCTCAAAAGGATAGTGAGATGCCAAACCTATTTAGAATCACAACGTCATCAACCACACTCAGTAATTAGGCAAGAGCTTAAATGAACACTTAAGTCTTGGGCAATTTTCTACTTCTCAGTCCTACATTATTTTTAGTTGCTTGAGTATAAGTAACAGTTCAAGTTCGGTGTTGTGATGCATGAGCATCTTTACCCTATTTTTCTCGAATTTTCTAGTCAAATTAACTTAGAATTTAGTGAGTTTAATTATATTTTAGTGTTAAAATCCTCTTTGGATACTACTTTGAGTTGTTTTGGTATTTTTATTATTTCAAGTAAAATTTGGATCAATTTGGCATTTAGCGCCAATAACCCAGCAAAATCAGAGGCATTCTGCCCCCCCCCCTTGGGTGCCGGGCAATCCGGATCTCACCTCACTCTTGGATCATCTTTAGTTGGATTTAGCTTTTAATTATTATTTTATCTTTTATTTTAGTTACTTTTATTTACAAACAAAATATTTTAGTTTTAGAATTTATTATTTTATTTTAGTTTCAAATCAAATTAGGTTAGTTATAAAAGGGAAAAGATTCACCCTTTAGGGGGGATCTTCTCACTTCTGCACTTTCACACTTTCGGAACCCTAGTTTTCTCTCTGAAGCATGAGCCACTAAACCTCTTCGGTTAAGGTTAGGAGCTCTATTTATTTCTATGGATTGAGACTATTGCTTTTCTATTTTAATTAATGTATTGATTCAGTTTCAAGGATTACTTTCGTTCT
>NC_029792.2:43988515-43994095 GCF_000816755.2 Arachis ipaensis
ATTCGCATTCTTGTGATTCTTGGAATAGATATCTCACCTGAACAACATTTGAAAGTAAATTCCTCCTAAATCATTAATTACTTGAACTAATCGGGATACATGACATATAATCCTCTTAGCTTTGGGTAATTAGGATTTTTGTGGCAATAAACTAGAATTGAACTTAATCCTCTAATCGAAATTAAGTGACCAAGACATTGGCGGTTAACTAGGTTAGAGGAGACTAAATCACTAAGACATTAGATTTTAGTCACTAATAGTTTGCCATGAAATGAATCTTGATTAAAGTAGTTGGTAAGAAAACGTAATCCAGAAAAGAAAACATCTCCGAAACCTTACTGCTTTCTCTCATATATTTTACACCATTCTCACTGTTTGCATTTCCTACTCTTTGAACTACTATTTAATGCTTTTGAACCCTCAAAATATCACTTTCTGCTTGCCTGACTAAGGAATCATTCGACTATTATTGCTCAGTCCATCAATCCTCGTGGGATCGATCCTCACTCACCTGAGGTATTACTTGGTACAACCCGGTGCACTTGTCGGTTAGTTTGTGGATCTAGAAATTCCGCACCAACTCCAACCCAATCAAATACTCGTTATATCTCAGTTCCACAACAAATACAGTGACACTTCAACAACAACCAATTAAACAATCTAAATCAATTGGCAAATCAATTAAACAAACAATTATATCAATCGAAAACAACCCAGTTCAATCCATAAGACTAATGTAATTATAATTATAAATATTTTCATTGATATTGACTTGTAACAATTCTTATAATTAAAACAAATTTTAAGAAAATCCCCTACCTCGATTGTCGAAGCTCAGTAATTATTAAACATAGCAAACCCCTTTTCTCTCGGCCCGTAATAGCGGCAGCTGCAACCAAAATCCCATACAGCTTCTACAACAACAACAGCAACTCCAAATGCGACATGCAAGGACCGAAACTCAATCCTATCACAATAACACCATAGAAATCTCAGCAATATATATCGGAATAATGAAAAAAGGATTTTCAAAGAAAAATGACTTACTGTACCAAGAAGAAACCAAGAACAGAGCAGCGGTAGCTCCAGCGGTTGATTCCAGTGACAACCGCGCCATACCCGGTGACCGGAACGGCGATGCGGCTTGTAGCAGTGGCAAACCAAGAACTTCGGAAATGGCAGTGGCAGAATAGTGACCTCAACAACACCGTACAACTTGCCGACGACCATGACAATGGCAGTGGCGTCCTTAGGTGGCATCTCGGACAGCAGCGGCGGCCATGAAGGCTTCAGCAACGATGGAGCACGACCTTCTCTTCTTCTCTATTGTGTTTCCCCTCTCTCTTAAGTTGTCTCCTTCTTAGCCCGTCACAACGGCGACGACGGGTCTAACAGCGATGGCGACACGGGAACGACAGCGACGGAGCTTGCTCGACGGTGGCATGGAAGCACGGCTCCTTCTCCCCTGACAATGGGGATCCTTGCGGCATCTCCCCCTCCATCACAAGAACTCTCTCTCTCTCTCTCTCCCTCCTCTTGCTAACTCGACGGCATCCCTCTTTCTCCCCTCCTCTTTTGGTGATGACGGCGACGGCGGCTTCCAACCCCACCGGCACCGTCCTTTTCTTCTCTCTATCTTCTCTTCTTCTCTTTCACGGTGTGTGTGTATGGTGTGTGCCATGTGTGTGCCATGTGTGTGCGTTAGGTGAAAGGGGGTGGGGGTGACGACTAGGGTTTTGGTGTGGGTGAGTGTGGGTTGTGTTGTGTTAGAGTTAGAGTGGTGCGAGTAGAAATTAAAGTTTGGATAATTTTGGTAATTTTAATAAAATTAAGGAGTAGAATATTAATTCAAAACAAAATTAAATACCAAATAAAAATCTTTGAAATATCATTTTATTATCAATTTGCAAATTACTTTCAAATAAATACTAATTCTAATAAAATTAGAGATAATTAAATTAATTATCCTTTATTTATAAAATAAGGTTCAAAAGCTTAATATTCAAATTAAAACACATAAAATTCTCATTATTTTTCAATTATTAAAGCTCTAAATTATAAATGAGAAATTGCCCAACTTATATATAAAAATCTCTGAAAATATAGTCTTAAATACATATAATAAATCATAAGTAACTTATTATTTAATTTTTGAAAATCTGAGGTCTTACAATTGACAACATTATTAGTTCACAAATATTATTATTGTCATATTTCTAAAATTATAGAGTTATTGGACATCATTTGGTAGTTCGGCGACGTGTTCAAGGTTGCTTCCGGTTCTATGGAACCAAGTTGTAAGTGGATATTATATCTATAATTATTTTAAAATATATTACTATCAGTATTTAATTTGATATATGATTTTTTCATATATTTTATAAAGCATACATTTTTTTTCAATTGACTTTATTGTGCTTTAATTTGATTTTTAGTATGGATATTTATATGTATTTAGTTTATTATGAAATTTAATATTATGTTATAAGTATTAAAGATGTATTCTACCTAATTTATTTTAAATTGGTTTGGGAAAATCTGACTCAGACCTCAGCTAGCAGAGTCATTGCTAGCCTAACATGTAGATCACACGTTGGATATGTTATACCATACGAGCACACTAGAGAAAAGGACTACCCTTAAAGGTGGAGCTGTCCAAGTATGTAATATTCGATTTGATTTGACTTCTGGAATAAGAACTCCCATTTCAGTTCATATGTTTGATTACTTACCTATTTATTTGCATATTTACTTAATATAATTTCTTATCTCTAAAAAAAATATAACTTTCAAAATAAAATTTGTATCGTCTTGTGTGGGTTATAAATATAATGTTTGATCACTGAGTTACAAAATTTACCTATCATATTCTAATATTTTTTAGATACAGGTGTCAATCCAGGTTTCATTCCACCTGCCCTACAGTAGATCTTAGTAATTCTGGTGAGCCCTTCTTCTATCCAAGGGCTATGTTTGTATATTGTGGAACCTTTGTGCTTAAATTTAGATTATATCAATACTCCATATGTCACTGATAGGATCCTCTTGTGGATTATGTTATTTTGGATGTCAAATTCTTTTGATAGAAATTATAATTTGATTATGTTAAACAATGGATTCAACTATATACTTTAGTTAATAACTTAATATATACGATGTGACTTTTGATATGTTTGGTTGGTGGATATATTCGGGATATGCTATTGTTGTTGTTAGATATGAATAGTTACTATTGATATAGAAAGATAATATTCATTTTGGCAAGGTTCTAGAATAGAGGAGACTCTTTCTATTTTCTGTAAATTTGGTTGATTGGTTTGTTGAGAGATTTATCCCTTGAGCGCCAGTCATGGGTTTGTTCGGGCCATGACAAAGTGTTATCAGAGTTTTAGGATTTTCTGTGTAATATAGAGCAAGTGTCCTTTAGTAAGATCATAATTGTGCAAATGGAAGCCGGCCCATTTTCATAAAGTGTGATGTTGAAGTTATCTTCAATTCTTTATCTTTGTAATTTCTTCTATCAGTCATATTGTCTTTTGAACTCCGTATACATATGTCATTTGTGATCCAATCGCTTTACTTACTCAATAGTAGAAGATACTACCTAAGAAAAAACATAATAGAGATGTTCATGCTCCTGATACTGGTGAATCTAAAGGGCAGTTTCCCTCCATAAGGAGTGACTTGACAAAGACCAAGAAGCCAAAGAATATCTAATAGGTACGGATGAGGAATACCCCGTGAGAGAATTTAAGAGAACCTTGCAACGGAAGAAGCTCAATTGGACTTAGCAGCTGAAATGAGAGGAATGAATCAATCCCTTAATGTGGTGCTGCAAGCCTTAATAAATCAAAATAGGGGTGAATTCATCTATTTTTAATAGAGATTCCTTAAACGAAGATCCACAACAATATTTAGAATATGCAAAGAAAGCTATTCGGACTCTCCAGTACACTAAAAAAATAGAATGTTAAGTTAGTATCCTACAACACTTGTGGTTTAGAAAGGTATTGGTATGAGTCTCTTATTGAGAGCAAAGAAGCAGTTAGACTTCCTCCTCCTTCTTAGAAAGAGTTCACCTAAGAATTTTTTGCTCGATTTTATCCAGCTAATAAGCAAGCAGAGGATGCAATTACCTTTGAAATATTAATACAAGAGAATATGTCAGTGATTGAGTATGCTAAGGAGTTCACTAGATTTTCCAAGAGTGCCCCTTACTTGGTGAATTCAAAAGAGAGGAAAATTTGTAGGTTTGTTCGAGGATTAGTAGAATCTATGTACACTACTCTTATGCCTGAAGTTAGACACATATTTTTTAAGGAGATCCTAAACTCTGTTTATGGAATTGAAGTTGGGATAGCAGAGAGAAATGCTTATAAGGATGTTGGTAAGAAGTCCAAGATGAAGAGATAATTTTTCGGTGGATCTAGTGCAATGAGATTTCAGTTATTTTCATGGTCAGACCAATCAACATGGTTAATCGGTCTCGTCCTCAAACATCTTTCAGTGGGCTTGCTTCTTCTAGATTTGCTCCCATAAGGGTTTTGAGTCCAATACCTTTTATTGGGAGCACCTCTCAATCTAGTGAACAGGGTTCTAATTAGGCAAGACCAACTAAATTTTACCGCCAGCAGTATGGGAGTTACCATTTTAGTGTATATTTCAAAGCCACTGGAGCATATTTTGGTTTGTGGCCAATCTAGTCATCTAAGGAGAGATTGACCCCATCCTAAACGAGACTTTGCTTAGGGTATTTCACGTCCTACAACACTTATATCTTCATCTTTAGCTATGTCTATTAGGAATTCTTCTAGCTCTGGTGGCAAAGGAGCAGGTGGTAAAGGTCAAACTTATAATAGAGGAGGAAGTTAGAGAGAGAGATCAGATACATGTGTATGCTTTGACACGTCAAGATGCTCAAGTATCCAATGCACTTGTGGCAAGTACTTTACAAGTTTGTTTCTTAGACGCTAGAATATTATTGATACAGGTTCTCATTATTCATATATATCTCTGATGAGCGGATAATTTATACGCTTTTTGACATTGTTTTTAGTATGTTTTTAGTAGGATCTAGTTACTTTTAGGGATGTTTTCATTAGTTTTTATGATAAATTCACATTTCTGGACTTTACTATGAGTTTGTGTGTTTTTCTGTGATTTTAGGTATTTTCTGGCTGAAATTGAGGGACTTGAGCAGAAATCAGATTCAGAGGTTGAAAAAGGACTGCTGATGCTGTTGGATTCTGACCTCCCTGTACTCAAAGTGGATTTTCTGGAGCTACAGAACTCGAAATGGCGCGCTTCCAATTGCGTTGGAAAGTAGACATCCAGGGCTTTCCAGAAATATATAATAGTCCATATTTTGGCCAAGAATTGACGATGTAAACTGGTGTTCAACGCCAGCCTTCTGCCCAAATCTGGCGTCCAGCGCCAGAAAAGGATCCAAAGCCAGAGTTGAACGCCCAAACTGGCACAGAAACTGGCGTTCAACTCCACAAATGGCCTCTACACGTGCAACACTTAGGCTCAGCCCAAACACACACCAAGTGGGCCCCGGAAGTGGATTTATACATCAAA
>NC_029792.2:43994181-43994834 GCF_000816755.2 Arachis ipaensis
TCATCTTGTTGCTCAGATTAGGTAATTTTCTTTTTATTTTATTTTTCAAAACTTTTTCAAAAATCTTTCAAAAATATTTTCAAAAAAAAATTTCTCTTTTGTTTTCGAAAAAAAAAAATAAAAATGTTTTCAAAAATTTATTCAAAATTTTTAAGAATGAATTCTAGTGCTTCATGAAGCATGAGAAGCCTGGCTGGCTGTAAAGCCATGTCTAAATTCTTTTAGACTGAGGCTTGCAATTTGTTATCAAAGAGCAATATACTCTCGTGTTAAAGACTAAAGCTTGGCTGGCCATTGGCCATGTCTAGTGTTTTGAACTGGAGCTTTCATTGAAAGCTTGGCTGGCTAGTGAGCCATGTCTAATTCCTGGACTGAAGCTTTAGACTAACATGGCAAGATTCCTGGAATTCATATTAAAAATTTTGGAATCCTTATTTTTTCTTTTTCATATTATTTTCGAAAAAAATCCAAAAAAATTAGAAAATCATAAAAATCAAAAATATTTTGTGTTTTTTGTTTGAGTCTTGAGTCACATTATAAGTTTGGTGTCACTAGCATATGCATCTTGCATTTTTCGAAAATTTCATGCATTCATAGTGTTCTTCATGATCTTCAAGTTGTTCTTGGTAAGTCTTCTTGTTTGATCTTGATGA
>NC_029792.2:43995197-43995697 GCF_000816755.2 Arachis ipaensis
AAAGCTAAGTCACAATCTGAAAAGGTTCACCCAATTATGTGTCTGTGGCATTTATGTATCCGGTGGTAATACTGGAAAACAAAGTTCTTAGGGCCACGGCCAAGACTCATAAAGAAGCTGTGTTCAAGAATCATCATACTGAACTAGGAGATTCAATAGCACTATTCGAAATCTGAAGTCCTATAGATGCCAATCATTCTGAACCTCAATGGATAAAGTGAGATGCCAAAACTATTCAAGAGGCAAAAAGCTATAAGTCCCGCTCATATGTTGGTTTTGGGTTGATATTCCATGCAATATGTGTTGCCAAATAGTATCTGTTTGCTGCTGTGCGTGATTGATGTCATTTTTGTGCTCATTGTGGTTGGAAAGTAGACATCCAGGGCTTTCCAGCAATATATAATAGTCCATACTTTGGCCAAGAATTGACGACGTAAACTGGCATTCAACGTCAGCCTTCTGCCCAAATCTGGCGTCCAGCGCCAGAAAAGGATCCAAAG
>NC_029792.2:43995799-44001408 GCF_000816755.2 Arachis ipaensis
GAATCCTATTCCAGCATGATCGAGAACCGACAGATGAATAGCCGTGCCGTGACAGGGTACGTGAGCATATTATTCACTGAGAAGAGGGGATGTAGCCACTGACAACGGTGATGCCCTTGCATACAGCCAGCCATGGAAAGGAGTAAGACTGATTGGATGAAGATAGCAGGAAAGCAGAGGTTCAGAGGAACAAAAAGCATCTCCATTCGCTTGTCTGAAATTCCTACCAATGAATTACATAAGTATCTCTATCCCTATTTTACTATATAATATTCGAAAACACCATTATCACTTTATATCTGCCTGACTGAGATTTACAAGGTGACCATAGCTTGCTTCATACCAACAATCTCCGTGGGATTCGACCCTTACTCACGTAAGGTATTACTTGGACGACCCAGTGCACTTGCTGGTTAGTTGTATCGAAGTTGTGACAACTATGAATTAAGATCAGAGCACCAAGCTTTGGAGCCATTACCAGGATTTGTTCGAGCCTGGAGATCACAATTTCGTGCACCAATCTCCATACCTTGCATCCCATTTCGATAAACAACATGAACTGTTATCTCACCCATTTCATGTTGCACTCCACTTGGAGTCTCTACAGTGGTTTAAGTTGTGTTTCGATCTTGTGCTGTTAGAGTGAGCATAGTTGATACCCTAGCTGATGACTTAATCCGCTTAACAACAATGGAAGATGTTGAAGTCATCTTAAACATGGATTGATTAGTAGCTTATCATGCTGATGTTGGATGTTACTCCAAAACTGTGAAGATTGATATTTTGAGTATCCCACCTTTTGTTTTTAAAGGTGACGATTTTTCCACTTTAGCTAGCATTGTCTCATCTATAATTTCTATACAATTCATGGACAAGGAAAGCCAAGGATTTTTGGTAGTTGTTAGAGATATCGATACCGAAGTGCCTAGTCTTGACCAGGTTCCTGTCGTTAGAGAATTTTTTACATGTTTCCTGGTGAGCTACCAGAAATGTCATTTAGCCGTGAAGCTAAAATTTTCAAAAAATTTGCTCTGGGAGTCCATCCTGTGTCCATTCCTTCCTATCATATGGCTCCAGCTGAGCTACGAGAATTAAATGTCCAATTGAAAGATATGATGGATAAAGGATTCATTCGCTTTAGCACTTATATGTGGAGAGCTCCTATTCTATTTGTAAAGAAGAAAGATAGAACGATGTAGCTATGTGTGGACTATCATTAGCTCAATAAGATAATTATTCGCAACAAGTATCCATTGCTAAGGATTGATGATTTTTTTGATCAACTTCAAGGAGCTATATGTTTCTCTAAGATTGACATGTGTTCAGGGTAATATCAATTGAAGATAAAAGAGAAAGACATTCTAAAAACTACCTTTTGTACTCACTATAGACACTACTAGTTCTTAATAATGTCCTTTGGCTTAACAAATGCACCAACATCTTTTATGAATTTGATGAATCGGATCTTCAAACCTTTCTTAGATCACTTTGTGATCATCTTCAACGATGACATCTTGGTATACTCTAAGAGTGCTAAAGAGCATGTATATCATTTGAGAATTGTGTTACAAACTTTAAGGGACTATAAGCTTTATGCTAAATTTTCTAAATGTGAGTTTTGAATTGGTCAAGTGACATTTTTAGGACATGTTGTACGAAAGATAAAATCATGATGGATCCAAAGAAGGTTGAAGCCATTCAAAAGGGCCAAGGCCTAAATCAGTGTCAAAAATTCGTAGCTTTTTAGGGTTAGCCGGCTATTATCGGTAATTCATTAAGGACTTCTCGAATATTTCTACACCATTGACCAAGTTAACCTAAAAGAATGTAAAGTTTCAATAGTTAGAAGCTTGTGAGAAAAATTTTCAGACACTTAGGGCTTGTCTAACCTCAGCACCGGTTCTTGTTTTACCTTTCGGGTTTGGAGAATTTTTAGTCTTTTGTGATACATCTCAAATAGGACTTTGATGTGTATTGATGAAGCATGATCAAGTTATTGCTTATGTCTCACGACAACTCAAGAAGTATGAACAAAATTATTTAACTCATGATTTGAAAATGGCAGTAGTTGTTTTTTCTTTAAAGATTTAGAGACATTACCTTTATGGTGAGATCTGAGATATATACGGACCATAAGATTTTGAAGTATATATTCCAATAAAAAAATTTGAATCTGAGGTGATGGAGATGGATAGAGTTGCTAAAGGATTACGATTGTACCATTTTGTATCATTCTAGCAAGGTAAATGTTGTAGCATATGCCTTAGTAGGAAGTCTATGAATAGACTAGCCCATATCACTCTTGAAAGGAGACCAATTATTGAAGACATCCACCAACTTGAGGGTACTGGAATCTAATTTGACCTCAGAGAATTAGGAATTTTTCTAGTGCATGTCTGGGCTAATCCTCCTTGATAAAACAGATCAAAATTGCACAAAGTGATGACCCGAAGTTAAGAAAGCTTATGGATGGTGTTTGTAATGGAAAGAACTTGAACTTTTCTCTTGATCAAGGTGTTTTGCATAGTGGTCACCACTTATGCGTGCCAGATAACCACGGCTTAAAGAAAGCTATTTTGGAAGAGGCTCACAATTCTAAGTATACAGTTCACCCATGCTCTAACAAGAAGTATCAAGATTTGAAATAATTATTTTGGTAGGAAGGCATGAAGAGAGATATAGGAACTTTTATTTCTCATTGCTTAACTTGCCAATAGGTTATAGCTAAATATCAAAGGCCTACTGGGTTATTGCAAGATACTTGAATGGAATTGAGAAGAGATTACGATGGATTTTGTAATAGGTTTACTTCGTAGCTTTAAGAATTTTGATTCAATTTGGATAATTGTGGATAGAATAATGAAGTCAGCCCACTTTCTTGCTATAAAAATAACTTTTAGTGCAGCTCGATATGGCAACTTTATGTCGATGAGATAGTTAAGTTACATGGGACTCCAGTGTTCATTATTTCCGATCACGGAACTCATGATCAGTTCACCTCTCATTCTTGGAAATCTTTTCAAAGAGCGTTAGGAACTCGTATGGATCTTAGCACAGTTTTTCACCTTAAACAGACGGACAATCAAAGAAGACGATTCAAACATTCGAAGACATGTTGAGGTGTTGTGTTCTAGATTTTGGTAGAAATTGGGACATTTATCTACCTCTGATTGACTTCTCTTATAATAATAATTATCAAGCTAGTATTCAAATGTTACCATTTGAGGCTTTTTATGGAAGAAGATGTAGGTCACCTATTGGGTGGTTTGAGGTTGGTGAGGTTAAACTTGTGGGACCAAATTTAATACAAGATGCAGTTGAAAAGATTTGCTTAATAAGAGAACATTTATTAGCAACTCAGAGTAGGTAGAAGACTTATGTTGATAATAGTATGCGTAACTTATAGTTTTCAGTGGGTGATCAGGTATTTCTCAGAGTATCACCTATGAAAGGAGTGATGAGGTTTAGAAAAAGAGGTAAGTTTAGTCCTCGTTACATTGATCCATTTGAGATATCGGATAGAATAGGTGCAGTTGTTTACGGATTGGCTTTGTCGCCTGAGTTATCTATGATTCATCTAGTGTTTCACGTATCAATATTGCACAAATATCTTTCCAATCTATCTTATGTGCTTGCACCACTAGACATAGAGCTAAAGGAGGATTTATCATTTGAAGAAGAACCAGTGGCTATAGTTGAACGCTTAGTATAGAAACTGCGATCTAAGGAAATAGCATCTATAAAAGTTGTTTGAAGAAACCATTTAGTAGAAGAAGTAACTTGGAAAGTTGAGGATGACATGCGCGACAAGTATCCATATTTGTTTGAGTCTGAAGGCAGTTATCATAGCTACCACAGTATATGAGTTCAAAATTCGATGACCGAATTTTTTAAGGGGGAGAGAATGTTATAACCCAAAAAAAAGAGAGAAAGAGCACGTGAAGAATGTGACCCAACTTATCCTTTTAATTTCTTTCTCTTTGAGTCTCCCAAACTCTATTCTTCCCCCTCCCTTCTTAGCCTCATCTCTCCCTTTTCTTATTTTTCCCCTCTTTTTCATCTCTTTCCACTTTTCGTATCCTTCTTTTATAATTTAACACATAACATCATCAAGTTCGCTTCATCTTACTTCCTTCTCCTTCTCTATTTTACCTCTGTTTATTGAAATCTCATTTCTCACAATCGCAATCATAGAGCTTCAACTTAATGAGTGAGAGAAGTACTTAATTTTTGAGTTTCAGTTATTACTGAGATTTCAAGGTAACTCTTTCATTTAATAATTAGCTATATCTCTAATTTTTGTCATTCCTATACTTATCGGTATGCATAAATTCTAATTAACCGATTTTTGTCAAATTGAGTAAGATTATGTTAATTGACAATATTATTAGCTTACAAATATTATTATTGTCATATTTCTAGAGTTGTAGAGTTATTAAACATTATTTGGTAGTTCAATGACGCACTCAGAACTACTTCCGATTCTGTGGAAACAAATTGTAAATAGGTATTATGTCTATAATTATTTTTAAATATATTACTATCAATATTTAATTTGATTTATGAGTTTTACATTGGAAAATATTTGATTGGTATGAATTTTGAATCATTGGAATGAATATTTATTTTTTGAAAAATTCATAATTTTATTAAAATACACACGTGACGATATTCAAATATTTTATAAAGCATACATTTTTTTTTCAATTGATTTTATTGTACTTTAATTTTATTTTTAGTATGGATACTTATATCTATTTGGTTTATTATGAAATTAATTATGTTATAAGTATTAGAGATTTGTTCTATCCAATTTATTTTGAATTGGTTTGGGAGACTCTTACTAAAAAAGCATAGTTAATGGTGGTTATGATGTTAACCTAGATGCATCTGGTTCAGACCTTAACTAATAGGGATATCGCTAGCCTAACGTATAAGCCACAAGTTAGATCTGTTATACCGTATGGACACACTAGAGGAAAGGGCTACCCTCAGAGGTGGAGCAGCCCAAATATGTAACATTCGATTTGATTTGACTTCTGGAATGAGAATTTTCATTTTAGTTCATATATTTGATTACTTATCTATTTATTTGCATGTTTACTTAATATGAATTTCTTATCTCTAAAAGGAAATATAACTTTTAAAATAAATTTGTATCGTCTTGTGCGAGTTATAGATATAATGTTTGCTCACTGAGTTGTAAAATTTACCCTATCATATTCTTATATTTTTCAGATACAAATGTCAATCCAGATTCTACTCCACCTGCATAAGCCCTTCTTCTATCTAAAAGCTATGTTTATGCTAAAATCTAGATTATGTCAATTTTTCATATGTCACAAGCAAGATCTTCTTATGGGTTATGTAATTTTGAATGTCAAACTTTTTAGATAGAAATCATAATTTAGTTACGTAAAATTGTAGATTCAACTATATACTTTAATTAATAATTTAATATATATGATGTGACTTTTGATGTGTTTGGTTGGTGAATATATTTTAGATATGCTATTATTGTTGTTGTTAAATATGGATGTTTTCTATTAATATAGAAAGATAATACTAATTTTGACAAGGTTTTGTTGCCTCTTAAAAAAGATAAGATT
>NC_029792.2:44001428-44001961 GCF_000816755.2 Arachis ipaensis
AAATTTATCCTTAAAGCTAGTCATGACTTGATTGGGATCATATCACTAAGAAAAGTGAAGCCAACTAATTTTATTTTCTAATAATTTTTAATTTCTTCACATAACAAATTATTATTGAAAAATACCAATAAAATAGACCAATACAAGCAATGTTTATTGTTTGTTAATTTTTTTTTGAATAATAAAAAAAATAGATCTCCTGTGTAATATGTGTAAGTATTTTGTATGACATTATATTGTTTCGTTAATATTCTTATTATATTTTTTATTTTAGAAAAAAAATTATTTCATATCAAGAGTCCAAACATAATTTAAATAATATTTTCTTTTCAACTTTGGGTTGCTTTCTATTTTTTAAGCAAAATTTATTGTTCTGTGTTTAATTTTTTTACCGTTTTGGAATACTAGCCAAATTTTCATTTTGTGTTTTTTCGTTCTTTTTTTTTATTTCAAAACAAAAATAAAAAAATTTGTTTTTATAGATTTTAGTTTCGTTCATTATCGTTATAAATTATATTATTTTATTATGATTA
>NC_029792.2:44001967-44009056 GCF_000816755.2 Arachis ipaensis
TTTAAATGGATAAGTTAAACTTTTAGGATCCTAAGTTATGATTAATTCGAAGCGCAGATTTAATAATCTAACGTCTATAATAAATAAAAAATATTATCAAAATTAAACTAAATAATTATATGATATCATAATTTCTAACATTTTTTTTCTGTCGTAATCACACCTTAGTAATTTTTTGAGAAATGATACTCATATTTTCTGTGATATTTTTTACCACTAAACATGTTCTTGTTTCAATTGCAAAAAATTGGATGAAGATAATTTTAATACATGAAAATACTTTATTTGGCTTACATTTCAAACAATAGAATAAAACGGTACCCAAATTCAATTTTAATGTATGCAGTAGTCATAACAGATTTTACAAATCAACAAAAAAGGTTCCTACATAAGAGAGCATGTTAGACATATATTATTTCATATACCTCAAATTAAATGACATATATAATGGTAATCTCATTTATTGTTATAAATGCTAAATTAAATAAGTCATTATTACTTTTAATTTAAAATTAGATGAGAATAAAATTGGATATTATCTTTTGTTCCTTAGATAATTATCTTTTGGATTTTAAATATATATCTTTTGGATTTTAGATACTATTTTATTTGGACTTTAGGGTTTGATGGGTGCCAATGCTCAAATATAAATAGTGCTTTTAGGATTTCGATCCCCAATATACCAAAGCCACCTTTGTTGCTCTTTTCCCATCAGAAGAGTCACAATTCAGCTGCCTAGGAATACAGAAAGCTTTGGTTGAGGAAGATCGAAAGAACCATAAGATTGAGACAATTCTTCCATCTAATTTCTAATTTCTACTAGTAAAGGTACGCTTTTGCATGATAATATATTTTTTGGTAATTCAATATAAATGATCTGGACTATTAAAATTAATTTATTCTAACAAATAATATCAGAATCATCCATAATTTAATCATCAAAATATTCGGTTTATTATTCCTTTTGAATTAATATATCTATGTATATACGTACGTCGTATATATTTGGAATTGTTGCACAGTAAAACTATATACATATACGATTCGATTTATTGCCACTGTACACCTGTGTAATTTTGCTATGTGCGTGCATCATATTTCATGTATGTATGCCATCGTGGTTTCTTATATGTATGCATATACACGTATTGTTATGCTTAGGAAATTCGTAAACACCATCATATTACTTTGGCTATACACATGGTTGTACTGTTTGTGCACTTATGATGGAAATATAGTGTTTCAGACTTTCAGTTATTCCTTTTTCTTTTTCTCTTTTGAGATGATGTTCATACAATTATTTTAAAAAAATAAATATTGATGACTTATTTTGAAACATTGATCGAATATTATTGAATTATAATTGTCTCAGATTTAATTGCGTGTGTCATTAATTTGGTATAAAATTAATTGATTATTTTTTTAAGATATAAGGATTAATATGTATATATCACTTATGTAGATATTAATTGATCCAAAAGGAGATTTATATTTGGCCAAGTTATGTGTACATATTAATAATAATAAAAAAAATTGAGTAATAGAAAATATTATTTAATTGTTACATAAAGAAACTAGTAACAATTTGGATTATTATACCCACCCACTTTATAAAGTTTTCGTTTTGAAATAAATTGATTGAACATTATGCTGCCAAAGTAGCCTCTTTTGTAAAAATTGATTTATTTAAAACATTAGGGATATGGTGATATGTAATTCATGCGAATATTAGTCAACCCAAAGGAAGGTCTATATTTGGCCGAATTACATACACATATTGAAGGTAAATATGTATGTGGGTAATTAATTAAGAATAAAGTAATGCTTATTATTTATGCGGACAATAATCAACCCAAAGAAAATTTATTATTTGGCCAAATAATAAGCATTGCACACTTTTGTTTATTTTCTATCAATTATGCGCTCAATAATCGGCCCAAAGGAATGTTATTGTTTGGCCAATTAATAGAAAATATGCATTAATAAATAGGTTGCGAAGTTTAAGTTTCCATGTGCGCATTAAGTCGGTCCAAAGAAAGGCTTAATGTGTGATAGTAATTTTGACAATATTTGATTACTACAATGAGAGTATCAGTTATAGTTAATTTTCTATCCAAAGATTGAAAATTAATGTTGTTCTAGATATCTCAATATAGATTTTTTTTCCATTATTTAACTAATGTTTACTGCATATTTTTTTTTTTGTTCTAATCCAGAAACTATGGCTTTAATTAGCTACCAATTTTTCTGCACAAATTAGCAGTATTCCTATGCTAAATGGTTCAAACTTTAAAGTTTGGAAAGATACTGTGGAGATTGTCCTCAGTTGTATGGATCTAGATATAGCTCTTCGAGAGGAGAAACCCACTTCCACTCCGGAAAACCTCAATGAGGTTAAAATAGAGAAGTGGGAGAGATCCAATCACATGAGCATTATGATCATGAAATGCTCAATTCCTGAGGCGTTTCGGGGCTCAATTACTGAGGATAAAGAGGACAAACAGTTCCTAAAGGATGTTGAAAAATTCTTTACTAAGAATGAAAAGGCGGAGGCAAGTAGTCTTTTGAGCAAACTTGTCTCCATGAGGTATAAAGGCAAAGGGAACATAAGGGAATACATTATGGAAATGTCTCATCTTACTTCAAAATTGAAAGCACTAAAGTTAGAGTTGTCTGAAAATTTACTCGTGCATTTCATTTTGATTTCCCTTCCTACACACTTTAGGCAATTCAAAGTGAGTTATAACACTCTGAAGGACACTTGGTCCTTAAATGAGCTTATATCTCACTGTGTGCAAGAAGAAGAGAGGCTACAGCAAGATAAGACTGAAGGTGCTCACATGGCTTCATCTTCTCAGTCTAAAAGAAAGCGTAATACCACTACGGATGTGCCTTCTCAGCAGAAAAAGGCTAAGAAACAGGATCAAGTTTCAACCTGTTTCTTCTGTAAGAAGGTGGGACATATGAAGAAGGATTGTACCAAATATTCCACCTAGCGTGTAAAGAAGAGTATAATTTTTACTTTCGTTTGTTCTGAGACTAGTTTAAGTTATGCACCTGTTGATACTTTGTGCGTAGATTCTGCTGCTACTACTAATGTAAGTGTTACTATGCAGGGTTGCCTGTGGAGCCGACCGCCAAGTGATGCTGAAAGATACATCTATGTGGCAGACGGCAATATAGTTGCAGTCGAAGTTATAGGAACCTTTAGATTATGTTCCACGAGTGGATTTTACTTGGATTTATTAGAGACATTTTATGTACCGTCATTTAGACGGAATTTGGTTTCTGTTTCTTGTTTGGACAAATTAGGTTATTTTTGTTCGTTCGGAGACAATAAAGTCAGTCTCTTCTATAATTTGAATAATATTTGCTCTGGTAATTTGGTGGATAATCTATATAGGCTTGAATTAAATTCCTATAATAATGAAATACTGCAAACAGGTACAAAACGAAAACTAAATGAGAATTTGGCATCATTATGGCACAAACGCTTAGGTCACATCTCTAAACAGAGAATTCAGAGGCTCGTGTCAGATAGAATTCTTAGACCCCTAAATTTGGCAGACTTTGAAGTCTGTATTGAGTGCATAAAGGAGAAAAGGACAAACGAAAGAAAATTAGGTGCCGATAGAGCTAAAGATGTCTTAGAACTGATACATACCGATATATGTGGGCCATTCCCTACTGTCTCTTGGAATGGACAACGGTACTTTATTACGTTCATAGATTATTACTCTCGTTACGGGTATCTATATTTAATTCATGAAAAGTCCCAAGCCTTGGATGTTTTCAAGTCTTTCAAAGCTGAAGTTGAACTTCAACTTGGAAAGAAAATTAAAGCTGTCAAATCTGATCGTGGTGGTGAATACTACGGAAGATATGACGGGTTAGGTGA
Source organism: Arachis ipaensis (assembly GCF_000816755.2). Lineage (NCBI taxonomy): Eukaryota > Viridiplantae > Streptophyta > Magnoliopsida > Fabales > Fabaceae > Arachis > Arachis ipaensis. The sequence goes on from NC_029792.2 coordinate 44,005,866, forward strand.
GCAATGTCCCAGACTTTTTGCACTTTTCCTAGATGAGTGTGGTATTGTTTCGTAATACACCATGCCAGGCAAACCTAGCATGAATGGTGTTGCAGAGCGAAGGAACCGAACTCTTAAGGACATGATGAGAAGTTTGATTAGTCATTCTTTCTTACCTGAATCACTCTGGAGAGAAGCCTTAAAGACCGCAGTGTACAACCTTAATAAATAATAAGGTGCCAAGCAAAGCAGTTAACAAAACTCATATGAAATTTGGATTGGAAAAAGGCCTAATATAAAGAATTTGCATATTTGGGGATGTCCAGCTGAGGCGCGACCTTATAGGCCGCATGAAAGAAAATTGGACACAAGGACAATTAGTTGCTACTTTGTTGGTTACACTGAGCATTCACGGGGGTACAAGTTTTACAATCCTACATCAAGGTCTATTTTTTGAAACGGGAAATGCGAGATTTCTTGAGGGTGTTGAGTTTGGGGGGAAGAAAATATTAGAAATGTTACTTTTGATAAAGATTCTGTAACTGACAATGATCAGATCCTTGTGCCTATTATTGTTCAAGATACAGTTATAGTACAAGAGCACAATGAAAATCCTGCTGTAGATCCAGTTACAGTACAAAAGAACAATGAGAATATTGTTGTTGCTCAAGATACCGCTACAATACCAAAAAAAATGAGAATCCTCCTCAACTCCAACCCATACAGCAAGCTCAACAACCTCAAGAAGTGTCATTAAGGAGATCCAACAGAAAAAAAAAGGAAAAAATTCATATATGATCTCAAAAAAGCTTTCCGTCAATGGTATCACAAGTTTAAGGCATTACCTCATATGGTTTTGAGGTCAATATCATAGATGAGTGTGTATACCGCAAATTTGGTGGGAGTAAATACATCTTTTTAGTCTTATATGTTGATGACATTCTACTTGCCAATAACGATATAGGCTTGTTGCATGAGACTAAGAAATTTCTATCAAACAAATTCGAAATGAAAGATCTTGGTGATGCCTCTTTTGTATTAGGAATCGAGATACTAAGAGATCGTTCTCAAGGTATTCTTGGATGATCACAAAAGAACTATATCGAAAAGATTTTAAGTAGATATGGCATGAGAAGATGTAGACCAATAGACACACTCGTAACTAAAGAAGACAAGTTCAGTCTCAAGCAATGCCCTAAAAATGATCTTGAGAGGACAGCAATGCATGATAAACCTTATGCATCAGTACTAGGGAGCTTAATGTATGCTCAAGTCTGCACACGTCCCGATATATCATTTATAGTGGGAGTGTTGGATAGATACTTGAGCAATCCGGGCATGGATCATTCGATAGTTGTTAAACTTGTAATGCGTTATCTAAAGAGAACAAAGGATTACATGCTTACTTATCAGAGATCAGAAAAGTTGGATATCATTGGGTACTCTGATTCTAATTTCATGGCATATGGTTACGAAATTTTGTCATTGAGCTTCGTATAGTAGATGACATTGAAAGGCCATTAAAGATATTTTGTGACAATAAGTCAACAGTACTATACTCCAATAACAATAAGAGCTTGACAAAATCAAAGCATATAGACATCAAGCTCTTAGTTGTCAAGGAGAAAGGTTAAGAAAAACAGATTTCTATAGAACATATTGGAACAGAGTATATGCTAGTAGACTCATTAACTAAGGAATTGATCCCTAAAGTCTTTCATGAGCACACTGCTCGGATGGGTGTCAATATTTGTGATGCCTTGGTTTAGTGGGAGTTTATTTTATGCTATATGTCCTATGACAGATATTGAATTATTTTTCTACAGAATTAAGTTGATGGTTTATTTCATGTTATGTGAAATGTTCATTTTGCAATATTTGTATTGTGTTTGATCTCAATAAAGTTTGGACCAGCTGGAAATAGACATGCATGAGATCACTTGACATGTAATTTCCATATTACTCATCCAAATTTGATCTATGTCGTTAAGTATATTAGGATGGTGATTGTCGTGGTTTAGTCACGACATTAATGTGATAAAAGCTGCGGTAGTTGCATATCTAATGTATGAGACAGACCAGATTGTTAAAGTAATGAGAGAAATAGCATTCAGATGCGCGCATAAAGTTTATAAGATGTGATTATATCACGAAAGAATATATGTATAGCCCAAGTGGGAGATTGTTAGGAAATTATTTTAATTTCCTAATTTGTTTGTGGGCAATACATATATTAATTATAATCACAAATTATGCTATTTCAAATTAAATGACTTATATAATGGTGATGTCATTTATTGTTATAAATGCTAAATTGAATAAGTCATTATTACTTTTGATTTGGAATTAAATGAGAATAAAACCGGATATTATCTTTTGTTCCTTAGATAATTATCTTTTGGATTTTAGATATATATTATCTTTTGGACTTTAGATACTATTTTATTTGGGCTCTAGGGTTTAATGGGTGTCAATGCTCAAATATAAATAGTGCTTTCAGGGTTTCGGTCCCTAATATACCAAAGCTGTCTTTGTTGCTCTTTCTCCATCAGAAGAGTCACAATTCAGCCGCCTAGAATACAGAAGACTTTGGTTGAGGAAGATCGAAAGAACCACAAGATTGAGATAATTCTTCTGCCTAATTTCTAATTTCTACTAGTAAAAGTATACTTTTATATGATGATATATTTTTTGGTGATTCAATATGGATAATCTGAGTTATTGAAATTAATTTATTCCAACATTAGTTTTATGACATGGTATCAAGACCTAATTCTTGAAACTTTTAACATTTTTTTTATCCTTCTTTCATTTACTTTCTTTTTTTTCTATCTCGTTCATGCCTTGATTATCTTTCTGCCAAAGCACGCATACATTCTGAAACACCTTTTGCTACTAAGCATGTTTTTGTTCCAATAGCAAAAAAATTAGATAGAGATAATTTCAATACATGAATGATTATCATTCAAACTCTGGAAATGAAATATTATTTGAATGGATTTAGGCTATCAATTAAATTTGAATCAGCTCCCAATTTCACTTCTAATGCAGCAGCCAAAGCAAATGCTACACAATTAACAAAAGAAGATCTTGTCGAAAGTGACATATTAGAGATATAATAATTTTTGTGCTTCGTGTTATTAAGTTAATTTTTTGAGAGAAATAATTTTATAATATTATAATAAAAGCTAATTTTTAAAACCTTTGAAAGT
>NC_029792.2:44009289-44011190 GCF_000816755.2 Arachis ipaensis
TAATAAGCTAATAAGCAATAAATAAATAAAAATATATTTGTTTGTTTTGTATATAAAATAAAAATTATCTGATTAAGTGTAGTGTGAAAATGATAAACACATGTAACAGTTGCATATAATAAAGCGTAGGTTATTTTTGAGAGAAACATAAAAAAAATTATTGATATTGTGTCAAAGTTTTGTAATTTTCTAATAGTAATACATGTGCACTACCATTTGGCATGATGTATCATTCTTTCTTTGTTTTAAACTCTCTTTTATTTTATTTTTTCTTCTTATCCAATTTATAAAAAAATCAATTAAATAATATTTACTGTTTGTTTAGTTTTATTATAATAAAAAAAAATAAATAATGAATCTCGCATCTAATATATGTAAGCATCGTGCATAAACGCTACATTGCTCCATTATTATTCTTATTATATTATTTTTTTTTAATAAAAAATCAGAGTCGAAACACAATTAAAATGATCTATTCTTTACAACTTTTGGTTACTTTTTTTTTTCTTTTTTGGCAAAACTTATTGTTTTGTGTTTAAATCTTTCACTGTTCTGGGATACTAGCTTAATGTGCATTTTTTATTCTTTCTTAATTTATTCTAAAACAAAAATAAAAAATAAAGTTTCATAGATTTTTTTTTCACTTATTATCATGTAAATTATATTATTTCATTATGATTAATTTTTTAAAAATAAAAATACAAATATTATTTAAATTATAATAATTTGTACAATAGACTAAAATTAAATATTTTAAACGGATGTGTTAAATTTCTAATACTTCAAGTTAAAATTAATTCAAAGCGTGGATTCGCTGTAACTTTTATAATAAATAAAACAAAATATCATCATAATTAAACTATATAATTATATGTTATCAGTCAATAATGAAAATTAGAAGAAGATCAAAGCATGAATTAAACTATTTTTTTTAATTTTTTAAGATTTTATTTCAAATTTAATCATGATCGTTGGTTGAACTTAATTTTTTATTAATTTTCGTCAATTGCGATGCCCAGATCTATGTCAAAATAATAGGGATAAATAAATATATTTTTTAAAAGGGCCGATAAAATTAAATCGACAAATAATAATAGAATAAAAAGTAACCATTTTTCCTTTTGACATCCATTGAGCCACTCTAGAATTAAAGAAAAAAAATTATTTGATGGCAACTCTGAATTTCATAGTACAATACTCTTAAAAACAATAAATATTCTCTTTATCTCTCAGTCGCCTTTAAGTCACAGCACCCAAGTTCGATATTGCGATAATATTTTAAAGATATAATCATTTATATACCTTTTTTTATTAACTTAAATTTTTGAGATATATTAAATTTTTAAGATACATAATTTCATGACATGTTATTAAGAACTAATTCTTGAAACCTTTAACATATTTCGTTATCCTTTTTTTTTTTTTCGTTTTTTCTTTTCTTTTCTTTTCTTATGTGTCCTGGTCACACCTTAGTTTAAGGGCAAAGCTTCATAGGATGGATGGGAGGCAGTGGGCAGTGGCCCCTCCCAAAAAGGAAATTTAGGGCCTCCCCCTTAATAGGCTTGCCAACTTGGGCCATGGATAGTTATTCTACGTTAAAAAAAAGGTTATAAGTCATGTAATCCCTTATTTTTGTTTTCAAAATTGAATCAAAGAATTATTCTTCTCTTTCTTTCAAAATTCATAGAGAGTGAAAACAAAATGCTTTCTTCTCTTCTCGTACTATTCTCGCGTTTCTTTTCAGTTTGCATAGAATAGCAAATAATCTTCTATTATCATCTCTCATTCTTTTTTTTTCTTTTGTGAGTTATTTTTTTATTAATTTTTTTATTACTTTATGTACTTATTTACCTACTTTATAATCTTATAATGGTAATTTAAATTTTTGACAGAAATTGAAA
>NC_029792.2:44011215-44021034 GCF_000816755.2 Arachis ipaensis
GATAAGATAAAAATAATAGACATATTTTATAAAAAGACGGACCAAAAGAGTAAAGATGTTTCTAATATTGTTACATTAACATCAACCTCTTCAATACTCGATGTATCAAACATCGGCTGATTTTTTTGGATATGATTTGGGGGTGTGAGTTATGCTGGGATATGATCATTATGGGTGATTTACACTGTTATGACGGCGTTATTTTTTGGAATTTTGGGGGAAGAAATCGGACCCACCGATTTCAAGCAGAGAGGAAGTAACACAAATCAGTCCCACCGATTTGTGTGAGGGAGAGGTTGAGGGGCATGAAATCGGTGCCACCGATTTCTGGGTGGAAAAAGACGTTAGGTGAAGAGTGCAGTAATCGGTGGGACCGATTACTGGAGGCAGAAAATTTTATAATCCGGGGTGCACCAATCGGACCCACCGATTTGAGGGTGCAGCGGTCGGTCCGTCCGATTTGCGCGTTAGTGCATACAAAAAGCGGATGGTGAGTTCACAGAAGCCCCATTTCTTCCTCACCGGTCTCAGCTAATGTTCATCCTCTTCTCTTCTCTTCTCTGATTCTTCTCCTTCATTTTTGTAAAAGAAATTTCTGTGAGGTTGAGAATAGTCAAGTACGTGTAGTGTTATGGATGATAGAGTTGTATTGAAGATTTATTATTACGAACAGATCTTATTGCAAACATATGAGGGAGTTCAATTTTTGTGTGAAAATCCATTAGATGTTGTTATTCCGTTCACATTGTCATTTGAGGAGTTGAAAGGTGTGATTTGTGAGAATATAGATTCTCAAAGATGTAGGAGAGTATCGTGTATTTTGTACAGGTATCATTTACCTGTGTTTGGTGGGTTTGTTCAATTTCAGACCAAGTACGTGACGGACGAAGCGAGTATGCATGAAATGTTTTCAATGTACATGGAAAATCGCCACCGAATGTCGTGCATCGAGTTATATATTGAGTTTGAGCAATCTGAAGCGGACCGTAACATTGAATTGGAAGATTATAATAGTGAAAGCGAAGATGAATTTGAAAGTAACTATGAGATCGTCGGTCTAGGTGAAGATGAAGATGAAGCTGGCGGCGCCATGAACGCAGATGTGGCGGAAGTTGCAAATGCACTAGCAAATCCGCATCCGATTCAGGAGCCTTCTTTCATGCGGTCGTTGGATTTGGAGGCTATGCACGCACCGGAGTTTCCGCAATATATGAATGCAGGTGCGTAAAACCTAGGTAGCTATGTGAAACTCTGAAGTAGCAGATCAATAAGTCGGATGAGTAATGTATGTGATATGTGACTAGGCATTTGTGACTAGCATTTGATTTTTTTATTAATTAATAGTTCTTTCTTGTGAATGATATTTAGTTGTTCTTTACGTAGATGGAATAGCAAAAAATAAGACTATAATGATCTTACATAGTAAAGTGTGTTTATTAATTGAGTTGTAATAAAAGAATTCTTACTGAGTACATAATGAAGCATTTATTACTTTTGATGTATGCAGCGCCTCCTGTTGTGGCGGATGGTGAGTTCACAGTGGGGATGGAATTCAGTTCAAGGGAGGCAGTAATCAAGGCAATGAAAGATTATACCATCCTGAGAGGTGTGGACTATCGGGTATATGAGTCGGAACCGACGACATTCTATGCCAAATGTACAGAATATGAGAATGGTTGTGACTGGTTGATCAGGGTAACCAAAATGCAGAAGAAGTACTGTTGGGAGATAAAGAGGTACAATGGAAGTCACACTTGTACCAGGTCTACTATTTCTCAAGACCATTCGAAGCTGGATTCCAAGACAGTTGCAGAAGCAATAAAGCCGTTGGTAGAGTTTGACCCGTCTATAAAGGTGAAATCAGTAATTGCTGATGTCCAGTCAAAGTTTAACTACACCATCAGTTATCGCAAGGCTTGGTTAGCAAAGCAGCAGGCTGTCGAATCAATTTTCGGAAGTTGGGAAGCATCGTATGAAGCTTTGCTCATATGGTTTGAGGCCATGTGCCACAAAGAGCCATCAGCAGTGGTTCACTTTGAAACAATGCCTGCTTACCAGGGGGATGATTTGGTTCCTGATGTACGTGTTCTACATAGAGTCTTCTGGAGTTATTACCCCTGTATAAGGGCCTTCAGACACTGCAAGCCAGTGGTGCAAGTGGACGGGACTCATTTGTATGGAAAATACAAGGGTTGTTTATTGGTTGCAGTCTCACAAGATGGTAATAATAACATCGTGCCTATTGCATTTGCCATAGTGGAGGGAGAGACTTCTGATGCATGGTACTTTTTTTTGAGCAACCTGCGTCAACATGTGGTGACACGTGATGGTGTGGAACTTATCTCTGATCGACACGATTCAATTAGGTCAGCTATTGAACGAAGTAATGGGGCGTGGCCTCCTCCTAGAGCTTTCCATATGTTTTGTATTCGACATATTGAGTCTAACTTCTTAAGGAAGTTCAAGGCACCTTACTTGCAGAAGCTTATCGTCAACATTGGTAAGTTTGAATAGAATGAACTTTGAATTTATTGTAAGTACGATCAAATATAATGGTATTCATAGTTGACTGAATGTTTTTCATAGGATACTCGAGGACGACCAGGGAGTACCAGATGCGCTATGAACGATTAAAGGAACGGGGTGAGGCTTACACCAACTGGCTTGATCGGATCCCTCATGAGCAGTATGCTTTGGCATTTGATGGTGGTTACCGATGGGGTCATATGACCACCAATCTTGTGGAATGTATCAACTCCGTCTTAAAGGGTGCACGCAATCTCCCAGTCACTCCACTTGTTAAGGCTACATTTTACAGACTGAATGAGTTGTTCACTAGGAAAAGAGATGAGGCTGAAGCCCGAATCAATGCTGGACTTGTGTTCTCTGAGATGGTGACAACCAAGCTGCATGCAAATCAACGAGCATCACGTAACATACAGGTTAGCTGTTTTGATAGAGAAAATGAAGTCTTCGAAGTACGCGAGATGCCTAGTGGGGTTGAGTATGCAGTTGACCTACGCCACCATCGGTGCGACTGTGGTGAATTCCAGGTTGACCGAATTCCGTGTCGACACGTTTTTGCGTGTTGTGCAAATCAGAGGTTGGATTGGCAAGTGTACGTTAATGATGTTTACAAGATGGACCAAGTTCGAAGAGTATACAGGGCTAGGTTTAGACCACTGGGAAATCCGGCAACGTGGCCTGCTTATCATGGACCTAGATTCGTTGGAAACCCGTTCCTCAGACGGGTAGCCAAAGGTCGGCCGAAGATGATCCGCTTCTTGAATGAGATGGACACTCGTATGTTGCGTCGCCCGAGGCGATGCAAGCAATGCGGTACCGAGGGCCATAGTCGCAGTAGATGTCGTCAAAGTGGTGGGCCGAGTGCAGGTCCAGCCGAAGAGTAGTAGTTACCTTTTTTTACATTTCGTTTGAATTTATATTTATGTACGACGTTGACATTTGAATTGACCAACTGGTGCTTGTATTCATTTGAAACCTGATTAACATACTCGATAGAAAAATAGTCATAACAACGTAATTAACATATTCGATAGGCAAAAAGTAATAACAACCTAGTTAACATACTCAATAAGTAAATACTAATAACCAAATGAACATAGTCAACAATAACAACCTAGTTAACATTCTCAATAAGTAAATACTAATAACCAAATTAACATAGTCAACAATAACTACCTAGTTAAGATACTCAATAAGTAAATAGTACAAATTATTTCTTCAATAGTAGTAAGAACCTAATTAACATTCTCAATAATTAAATAGTTACAACTTCACTTCCTCGGTGCCCACTTCATATCTTTGTATAGCTTTCTGCACTTCTTTGCAATCCTGTTAAAAGCAGATGGTGTATACCGATTTGCACTCCGACGTGGAGGATCAGCTCTAAAGTTGTAACCTTTACCTTTTTCACTTGTGGCCGTACCTATGAAAACACAACAAATAGAAATACAAGTTCATTGTGTAATACAAATACAAATACAAATACAAGTTCACCATGAAGATACTAATAGAAATTCATAATCAAGCCCTAAATCATTACTAGCAGTTTATTTTACCTGCACTAGGCGCTGGATCCTCGTCAGCAGCATCGTCATCCTCATCATCACCCTCATTCTCATGCTCATCCTCATCCTCATCCTCATCCTCATCCTCATCCTCATCCGCATCCTCTGGATGGTCTACTAGGTAGTTATCAGTCTCATCATGAACTGCTCTATTACTCTCATCAATCAGAGTCATCAGAATACGTCTAGGGTTTCCACTTTGTATGATCCCTCCCGCCGCTTCAGCACTTCTGCTCGAGTCAACAGACATTTTGGCACCAGAATTATCAGATGAAGTGCGAACTCGAGATCTCAAATCCAATGACCTTCTAGCTGGAGTAATACCACCCAAATGTGCTTGATGGTCGGTGGGAATATCAACATAATTACCTGAATGTGAGTGGTGCGACCCCGATGCCATGAAACCAAGCAGCTGACTGAATGAAGGTTTCTCTCCATACTCAAACTGTGGACCACCCCAATACTGTTGATGTGCTAGGACTGACGCTGAGTAATAATCAGACGGATGCGTGTCAGGAACATATGGTGCAAAATACTCAACCCCCTGTTGGGGCGGTTCTGGTGGCGGTGGTGGTGGAGGTACTGGTGCCGGTTCCGGCTCCGGTGCCGGTGGTGGTGGTGGTGGTGGAGGACCTTTTGGATTCTCTTCAAATACAAGGTTCGACAATTGCAAGTGGTCACCAAATGCTTCTCGGTACCAATGCATGTAAATTTTCAATGGATAATGTAAATGCTCCAAGTCATCAGAGAGAGTGTGACTATACCGATTGGTCCACTGCATCACCCAAAGAGAGTGGGTATCGGCCCAATCTTGATTCTTAGGCCCAGTTAGAACTTCGCCGTGTGATGCACCTAGATCCCGCTCTTGATTAGGAACACCCTGTGTCAATCCAAATTGCCTCCTGACTCTATCAGTTGCATGCCACTCGATGCATTCAAAAGATATAAGTGGCACTGTGGCACTCCAGATAATCGAATTATGACGGATGGCTAAAGGAATTACGTCTGGGTCGATGTATCCAATGCCATAAGCCTGCCAAATAAACTGGACACATCTAACCAGTCAGATGATTACACAACAATTAATTCACTTAACAAGTTACATAAGGTACTTGTATTTTACAAAATACATGTCCTTCTTGTAGATCATCCAACAACCTCCTGTAGTGCGCAAGCGTTTTATATCGGTAGGCATAGTTTTGACGGTCCCAGTTATGCCATCTGCCGACGGACAATCCATTAGTTAACTTATCTTACCCTAAACAAAATACAATTTCTATCAATTCTTTCAATGCATACTTTAATCAAAATTACCTGTTTGCAATTGGAAACACTCGGGGATTGCCAGGAATCGGCGCTAGAAATGGTAGTCGGATCCAAGCCCAAGTGACCAACAGTGTCAGTGGACCGTCCATCTCCTTGCAGTCGACACGAGTTGCCCTACACAATGATCTATACAAGTGTGTCAGGCATGCCGAACCCCAACTAAACTGTATGATCCCACCGAAGTTCCAGAGCAAAGGTAAAAATTTCCAGTGCACCGCTGCACCCGACTTATCTGCAAACAGAATTGTCCCAAATAACAACATTATGTGACACTTTACATACATCTGCATGTGCACATCATCATTCAACACTATACGATCTTTCAAACCCCTAAACCACTTTAATTTTATAAATCTCCCTCTACAGTCCGTCTTCCTCGGTGCAATTCCAAATTGGTGCAAGCACTCGGCTTCCAATGCCTCAAAGCTACTCATGGTCGGACCTGTAACCGGAAGACCATTTGTCGGCAGACCGAGAATTACCGCCACATCCTCCAAGGTCACGGCACACTCACCAACCGAAAAATAAAAAGTGAGTCTCGGGCCGCCATCTCTCAATCAGAGCATTAATCATTGCTGACTGACCTTTAATAACTCCAATTTGGGATACATAATAAAATCTAGTCTCGCGTAACTGTGACTCAACAATTTGGTTGTATGGATCCGGCGGGTGTAAATGATCGCACATCAACATCCTTGAAGCCTACAATATCACATTTCCGTTATAAGAACAAGTATAATATAACTATATTATTCAAAAACACAATTATCCTTAACATGTCCATTATAACTAATTCCCAACATAATTGCATTTCAAACATACACATTAAATCTGTTATACAAAAATCCTTCAATCATATTCATTACCTTATAACAGAAATTAATTAACCTTACACAGTAAATCAGCCTCTATTATTATTATTATTATTATTATTATTATTCAACTTATTATTATTATTATTATTCAACTTATTATTATTATTATTATTCAACTTATTATTATTATTATTATTCAACTTATTATTATTATTATTATTCAACTTATTATTATTATTATTATTTAACACAGCATAAAATCTAAGTTTAGTTATTACTAATTTATTGTGTAAATTTTACTGAATTAAAATTCAATTGTTAATGATCATAAATAAAATAATTAATTAAATTTTTATTATTAATCATACTAATTAATTAAACTCAATTTACTAACTAACCATATCATTCATACATACATACATACAAGGTTTATTCCTATTTTAATTTCTATTTCTAACCACCTAATAATAAAATCATACATACATACATGCTTAATCTCTACTTAGTACCATTATAATATATATTGCTAATAAAATCTAAAATTATCACTATTATTATCATTAAATCAGATTATTAAAAAATAAAAACTTACATAATTTGGATCTCCAAGATAATTAACAATATGAAACTCTGGTTGATTTACTTCCTTAATTTTTTGTCTTCTTGGTATTTTTATTCAAATTTTTCACCATGATTGTTGTGGTCCAACAATGGTGAAATGGTGGGGTTGAGAGTAAGCAGAAAGGGATAGTTTGTGTGAGAGTGAAAGAGATAGTGTTGGGAGGGTGAAAGAGATAGTGAAAGAGGGGTTTTGAGTGGTGAAACACGGATAGAGTCACGGGCCACCTAGAAGCCAGGTGCATGCGTGACGCGTGGCAAGGGGTCACCAATCGGTGCCACCGATTTGTGCACCATCCGCTCCCTGAAATCGGTCCCACCAATTTCCGCCCCCCATCGGTGCCACCGATTTCTTCGACAACGCCGTCACATCTCGGTGAAATACCCTAAAGCCCCATAACGCTACGAAACTCCTTCAACGGCTCCATATCAAAATTAAAAAACTCTCAAACATCAATACTTTAACTTCTCAACCAGATAGTTCAAAGTCAAAGCACCCATGACTTAATCCTGAACAAATGGAAGTATATCATTTGATAAGAGATCCGAAAATTTGACCAATGATTTAGAAGTTTCATCGTAAAAGAGATGAAATTCGTCGAACTTATCTTAAAACTGGATCGAATCAATCAATACTTCATAATTATCTGTTCTCAAGTGATAAAGTCATCGTCGTTTTCAAGTTTCTTGGTTTAAATTATACCCTTCATAGTTAGAGTATTCTATTAAAGATGATGTTATATATTGTTTACTTACCTATTTGCTAAGAAATCTTCAACTAACATAGGTTCAAATGCCTTCAATAAAAATGACTTCAGAAATCGGAAGAAGGTAAATAGTGGGAAGAATTGTCTTCTTTTAAATCACATTGGTAAAGGTCCCAATTGGTTCCATCACAAGACAACAAAATCGTGTGATGATTTGATGAAACAATCACAACATATTAATACACTTATGAAATGACAAGCATAAGAGAAAATTGAGAATAATTAACGTGTAGACTTTGAGCATCTATTAATTGTATTAGATGGTTGAGTTTTTAAGGTTGTGCTTATAGCGGCCATAATGAAAGCTCGAGTTCACATAATCGAGATAACTTTATTGAATTGTTTAAAGTCTTTGGGATCTTACAATAGTAGTGTTCAAAAACTTGTTTTAAAAAATGCTCCTAGATTTGCTAAATATACTTAAGCAATGTTCAGAAGAAATTTCTACATGTTCTTGCTACAATAGTGAAAAACTCAAATAGAAAAGATATGAGAGATGCCAAATTTTGTATCATTATTGATGAAGCTCGTGATGAATCTAAAAATGAACAAATGGCTATTGTTTTGTTGATATAAAATATTTAATTTATTCGTGAAGGCTTCTTTGATCTTGTACATGTTAGTGATACTAGTACCTTGACTTTGAAAAAAGAATTGGTGTTTGTGCTTTCTATTTATAATCTCCAAATTGAAAATATTTGAGGTCAAGAGTATGATGGTGCTAGCAATATGAGAAGAGAATGGAATAGTTTACAAGCTTTATTTCTCAATGATTGCCGACAAGCATATTATGTCCATTATTTTTCTCATAGATTATACTTAGCACTAGTAGCTGCTTCAAGAAAAGTACTTCAAATTTATGAATTTTTTACACAATTGATTGGTATTGTTAATTTTATTGGTGCATCTTATAAATGATGTAATCAACTACAAGAAACTCAAAAAATTCAAAATGCAAAATTGATTACCAATTATGAGCTAAAAACAAGTTAAGGTGCAAATTAAACAAAGTGGGCATTTTACAAAGAGCTCGAGATATAAGATGGAGTTTTCACTTTCATTCAATTTGTAGTTTAATCAGAATGTTTATACCTATTCATATCGTTCTTAATAATATTATTGATTATAGTACAACTTCTTCTCAAAGAAGTGAGGCTTATGGTGTCAATAAAATATTTGAATTTATTTTTGCATTACATTTGATGAAGGAAATTATAAGGATTACTAATATTTTGTACCAAGTATTATAACAAAAATCCTAAAATATTTTGAATGCAATGCATGTTGTTTTCATATTAAAACTACTTTAAAATTTGAGGGCTAATAATCGGTGCAATTTACTTGAGACTGTTAATAAATTTTGTGATAAGTATGAAATTGACATCCTTAATAGGAGTATACAGTATATAGCTGGAAGAGGTTGATCTCATCAATAAAGATAATAATTAAGCATCATTATCGAGTAGATGTGTTTTTGGCAGCAAGTGATTCTCAAATACAAGAGTTAAATAATAGATTTAAAAAAAAAATTATGGAGCTTTTGACTTTAAGTACTGCTGTGAATTCTAAAGACAATTTTAAGTTGTTTAATATTCAGAATATATGCAAGTTAGCTTAAAAGTTTTATCCTTATGATTTTTCTACTCATGAAAGGATTCTTTTGAATGCTCAATTATTGCAACATTATGAATTTGATATACCAAATTATTTAAAAAATGTTTAACACTTTCTGAGTTATGTCAAAGATTGAAAGAAACAGTAGAAAAATCAAGAACTAATCATTTGGTTGATAGATTGATTCACAATGTCTTGACTCTTCTGGTATCCACAACAACAACAGAAAAAACTTTCTCAACAATGAAAATTATTAAAACAAGACTTTGGAGTAAAATGGCAGATGAATTTTTTACAGATAATTTAGTTATTTACATTAAGAAAAAAATTGTAGCTACTTTATTTTAATAAAGATTTAATAATAGATGACTTTAAATTAAGGACAAAACGTCGAGCCCAATTATTTATGTAAGTTATAAATTTTAATTCATTTCAACTCTAATAATATTGTTATTAATTTTTTCATTGCATAAATTATAGTTGTGATTTAAATTATTTACATGAAGCATAAATACATTTTGTTAATAATTTTTTTTATAATTTTACAGGAAACGTCTAACAAAGAATTGAATGGTATTTATAGACTGT
>NC_029792.2:44021188-44028136 GCF_000816755.2 Arachis ipaensis
GGTGGATGCAACACGTGTATATCTCGTTTACACTAAACAAGATACATGTATTTTAAAAAAAAATTGAAAATAATAAAAAATATTAATATTATCAATAATCTAAATTTTTAGCATGCAATTCATATATAAAAAGGTTGGTAAAAGAGATTAAAATGGATATGTTTGATCAACTAGTACTCAAAAAGAGTACATAAAAAGTTATAATTTAAATTATAATCTAATTGGATTGATTTAAATTCGAAAAATAAAAATAACAGTAGGGGTAGTGGAAAGAGAATTGAAACGGTTATTTCTTAATTTTTTGAATACTAATTAATCAAATATATACATTTTAATCTCTTATACCAATCTTTTTATGTACTAATTGCATTCTAAAAGTTTGGATTATTAATAATATTAATATTTTTTATTATTCTCAAATTTTTTTTAAACGAGATATATGCAAAAGAGGAATGCTAGGGGGCCAGCAATTTTTATGATTTGTAGCCATCAAATAGTCATCAAGATGGTTTTAATGGTGTGGGATTGATGTAAGATTTCATCCAATGGCTCACTTTTTTTTGCTGGTTACATGCTGGTCAAAATTTAACAAAATTGCTGATCCCCTAGACTTTTTCTTTGTGAAATTATCTCATTTACCGTATAAACGAGATAAGAGAGAAGTATTTATTTTTATAAATATTTTTTAAATTATTTATTTTAATAATTATTATAATTAATTTATTTATTAAAATAAAAAATCCAAATCGTAAATATATATTGTAAAAAAAATAAAGTCCAACCCAAAAAATATAAGGAAAGAATATTATGTACGAAAAAAAGTTGAAGCTAACAGGGCCTATCACTAATTAATGGACTCTGTAGCTTATGAAAGATTGAAAGGATATTTGTCTGCCGGGTCAGTTATTTGGCCCAAGACTTTATCCAAAAAAAAAAGATTGAAAGTATGACCCTAAAGTTAAAACAATTTAAATTGAAATTACAAATTTAAAAGTAGTCAAAACGGTCAACATCTTTCTTCTCTTTCAACTTCCAAACCCTCTTTCTCTCTTATGTGAAGTAATATACGCAAGAAGACAAAAGATGAACTATTTTAGAAGAAGAAAAGAGAAAAAAGATAATAAAGTTTCTTTTTTATCAATTTTATTTTTGCCACCTATGTTATGTTTAAAAAATTGAAACTAACTGAAGAACCAAAGATGGGTGGCATCGCAACACATATATTCGTTAAAACTATTCAAACTAGCAAGTAAGAAGAAATCAAGAGAAAAAACAAAATTAGAGAGATATATTGTTTAGTTTTATATTTTATTTAACATTAATTTTATTAAATTTATTTTTANTTTAAGAACAGAGTATTTAACAAGTAAAAAAAGAAATTAAGAAAACAAGAAAAGAAAAAATATTCACAAAAACAAAAAGTCTGTTGTTAGAACCAATGTTGTTCGCTATCAGGATCTTTTCTCCAAGCTGAAAAATTTGATCTTCGTGAGACCAACCTTTGATACCAATTGATGATTATCAGCGGCTAAGAGAAGGGGGGTTGAATTTTAACCTCCTTTTAAATTTGCTTGTAACTATGCTTTTTGTAGAGAGAACACATGAGATACTTTGATTTTGTCTCCTTACATGATAAGAGCCAGAACAGAGTTGCTTATAAGATTTGTTATAGTGAAACGTTGCTTAGTGGATAACTCAGGAGATACTTTATTTTTGTTTTCTATGTTGCAGAACCAGTAACAGAGAAGAGAGTAGAGAATGACACACAGATGTATCCTAGTTCGGCTATCTAGTGCAATGTAGCCTACATCCAGTCTCCATCATAACAATGATGGAATTTTACTATCTTTTCAACAGATTACAATTACCAATTCTCCCTAAGATCTACCCAATCCTATCTGGGACAAGCCCAGATTCTAACCCAACTTGAACTTGACTAGGACTCAACCTTGCTTTCAATTGCAAAGTGTTAACCCAACTTGTAAGGGAATCCCCTTAGGATCATGATCCTAAAACAAAATACATTCAAAGGATTTCTAAAATAACTTAGACTTTTTCTCCAAGCTTAGCTCTCTGCCTTTTTTCACTCATTGACTTTTTCTTACAAATCTCACCATGTTTGTCTTTTACCAATGAAACTGAGACAGACTAAACTGAGAAAAAGAATTACAAAATAAAAACCATGAAGGAGAAGAACAAGAACAGCTCAGGGAGCTATGAGGACCGAAACTAGTGCTCTTTCTCTCTTGCTTCAATCATTGGCCGTTCACCCTTATTATAGAAGAGTAAAGCTTCCTAGGCTTGAAACCTTGCTTCAACACATGTTGGTTTTTCTTCTCCCAAGATCAGAATCAGCAGTGGCGTTCACAGAGGCAAGAGAGAGCAGAAGCAGTGACATGCAACCATACTTTTCTCTCTCAACCTTTTTCTTCAAGCTTCTTGAATCTGAGCCGTTCATCTTTACTTTGGTCCCAAGTTTGTTTCTTGACCGTTGATTCATTGCAGAGCACCATTGACTTTAACTTCTTCATTTTTCTTAAATAGTGCTTGTGACAGAGTTGATTTTTTCACGGTTCCTTGTTGTAGCACAAATGGGAAAATCACCTTTTGTGATCCTCTGTTTGGATGAGATTTGTAGCCGCTTTCTTTCTCTTCTTGCTTGAGAATGGAACTTAACTTTTTGTTCTTCTTTTTGTCCAATCTCCAAAACTTTTCTTTTTCTTTCTTCATGTTTCAGAGGTTGATGTGATATGAAAGAAAAGGAAGAGAGAGAAGAGAGAATTTGCTTTTCGGTAGATGTGAAGAATGAATGAATTGAGGCTCAAGCTTGGAAGTGTGAGTTTTAGTTATGAATCACCGAATTGGGCTTGGTTTAGGCTATTATGTTTTCTTTCCTTATGATTTCTTTTCTGATGGAAAACATTGGTGAAAGCTTTTGTTTATAGTGAACCAATGTTTGGGCTTTATGAGTGTGTTTGTATGTGGGCCAGGCTCAGTTTGGGCTTAACTTCTTGCCTCTTGGGTCAGTTTCAACTTGATTTAATTTCTGCATATTAAACTAAATATATCACACAAACAATTTAACATTAATCCAATAATATTTAGTCATTATCTTAATCATAGTTTAGTTCATTAAACTCAACATGTTTGAATTAGTTTCCAAATCCACTTCTAACACAATAGCCAAAGCAATTGTTACACAATCAACAAAAGAGGCTCTTGCATGAGAAGACATGGTAGAGAAATAACCATTCATGTGACTCTTCTTAAATTTATGTTTTTAGGAGAATTGATTTCATAACATATATTAATGCAAAAAAAAAATGGCTTTAGAAGGGAGGTGGTGGTAGTGGTCTAGTAAAAATTGGACAACACCTACCATTCGATCGATGGACAAACTAGCTATTGCCAACTGACTGATTAATAGATTAATTTTCCTCCAACTAGCCAACTGACCAACCCTAACCAACTGCTAATCGAATGACCCCAAACGACACTGGTCGACATACGCCATGCTACCGCCAACCGACAGAACCCAGCAATCATCGACCAATCCTTGCCGAACTTCGACTAACCACTGATCATCCATTTGACTGTTTGTCCTTGGTTCTCGCTAGCATACACCAAACTCAACCGCTACCGACCAATAGAGCAACCAAGCAGCGACTGATAGACCACAACAAATGCCAGTGAAACAATTTCAACCAACTTTCAAAAGACGACGTTGGCAAACAGATCATTGACTAAAAGATATCTAACTAACCTCGACAGGCCCAAACTTTCGCTAGCCGATCTTGGAGTCTTGGATGATCCCTTTAGCCGTGGCCCAAGTCAAAGTGGTGCAAAGCCACAAATAATATTTTATTTTAAAAATAAACAATAAAAAATAAATTATTTTGTAATATTATTACATTTTTTTATGATTATATAATAATATCAACGACATAGATAGTAGTTTTATCTAAATTTCTTTCAGATCAAATAGTTCCATTTTATTTTTTTCCTGACAATTTATAATTCGACATTATTCCTACTTAACATCCAAATAAAAGGATAAATGTTAGTAAAACTCAACTTTTGATGTTATTTATGTACCACTAAAATCAGCCATCATATATTTATGTACAAATAAATGTGTAATCTAATTCATTTTTAATGTGTATTTTATATTCCAGTATGTATTCTATTCTGGTGGTTAATTTTGATGACTGATTTTAATGCACACCTATCATAGTTGATATATATATTACCAAATCAACCACTCATAACATATATACCTATACTACTTTTACATGGGGTCCTGAACATGTTGAGGAACCATTAACATCAGAAAATTCTATTATGGCACGGATGCAACACTTTGGAAATGAAAAAATGTTATCCTTGACTTTCTCCATATCAATATCTGAATAGCGTAGCCAAAATGCTGCTGATATAATCATCCTCTCCAACACTGCTGCATTACCCATCACAAACTTAACAAGAGAAATTTCGTGTTCATGCACATTAAATCCATTAAACTGAAAAACTCTGAGGCTTGAAAGAAAGCAATGAGGCACTGATGATGCATAAGACATTGCATCTTTGTTTGAGTCATGAGATACTCCCTGTAAATGTGTAGGTACAATTTAGCCACAAATTCATCATTTACATTATATGCAACAAAAGCATAAAAAAGAAACAATAGAATTTGAATTTTTTGTGTTGATTTTCTTTTGACCAGCATCACCCTTAAGATTCAACGAGCTTAACATCCTTGTTAGCACTTATAATGAATGAAGCCACTTATATTAATTGTGGTTCAAGAGAATAAAGTAATCACTTAATCCAACACTTTTCAATATTAAGCTAGCAAGAGTATATAGACTTACATTGAGTAAAACAAGAGTGTTAAGAATTGGGGAGTTGTGGAGTAATTTCGACAGGGCTTCATCGGTAACCTCGTTTAGTTGAAGATAAGTCAGCCTTCCAAAGGTAGGAAGATGGGTAAATATGTCATTGGAATGCATAAGAACCTGTATGGCAAGGCGAAATTTGATCAAACACACAGCTAAAACAAATTCCGAAGGGCAAAGCTGTTATTCATAGACACAGTAGTAGACAAAAAGCTTCACTTGCAATACATAATTACATATAGCTTTGTTGCCAGAAAACATTTTTCATGTCATTACCAAAAGTAGATCCTCTAAATTAGAAAAATCTATTTAGTGTGAATTTTCACCATCAATTGTTATGGTGAAAATCTACACTTCATATGTTAAAGTAGATTTTCCAACTAAGAGAATTCTCGGCAATTGCAAACAAATATCTATAAAAATGTTTGCTTTCAATTTAAAAATCTACTTGATCATTGTGGGATCTGTAGTAAGACCCACATTGTCAATTAACGGTAGAATTTACACTTGACAGTTGGCATAATCAAGTGAATTTTTCAACTGAGATAATCAGCTTCTATTATATTCACATAAAAAATGTTATGTATATACAAAAAATTAATCACTATGTATTTGTATATAAATATATGTATATAAATTTTATCATGTATTCTATATGAGTGGCTAATTTAGTGCTAATTTAGTAACTGATTTTTAGTATACATGCAGGCATGATTGATATTTATATATCTTTAAAACCAAGTATACCTTATAAAACAATAACTTCAGTTGTTCCACTTGATGGATTTGACTGAGAAGCTTATGTGCTTGAAACTGTAAACTTTCCATCATGACCTTTTTGTCTTCATCAACAACAATCACGATAGAAGCATCACAAACCGAGGATGAATCCAATAGAATGATATCTAGTTCGAGATCACCCTCATAAGAGAACTCTTTTAGACAAGGAGCAAAGATCTTGATGGAGGATTTACATGATTCATTAGAAATAGAAGAATAACAAAGTTCTAAGGAAAACTTTTCAAGCAGAGGTGCTTGAATACTAATACCCTGCATAGTTAACCACTCACATGCTCTAGCTTCAAACACTTTCAGAACTGGGAAATTAAGTACTATATCTTCTGAGAAAATGGATGATTCGCTCTCTAATCTGACCCCGGAGATGTTAAGGTTTCGAAGATTTGGAAAACAAGCATAGATTGGAACATTTAGAGTGCATCTAACTTTAAGGACTAATTGTACTAGAGTGTCACATTTAAAGAAGGAATGTGACGAAAATTGAACTTTACCAGCATACTGAATATGAAGCTTCTGGATTCTTCTATCTAAGACAGTGGAGATCCATTCACTAACTTGTTTTGAATCATATCTATATCTTGTTAAACAAAGAGAGAAGTTTGTGATGCTTGAATTTGCTAGATGGTGAAGAAGTACTTTGTTCACAAAATTCACAAATTGTTCTTTCTTCAGAATCTTTCCATAACAAGGCAAACTGTCACTGAAACATAGAGAGGTGATGGATTTCCAAACATGAATCCACCTTTGAGATAACACACAAGTTTGAATTGCTTCTATGGTTGGAAGGAAAGAGAGGATTTGACCAAGTGTGCTTTCATGTAATGTGCTGATTATGTCTTTGGAATCAGTTTCTTCTGTTTCTTTTATAACAATGTTCTGAGTTTGATTGCTTGAATCCATGATTATGAAGTACTACTACCTGCTACATGATATGTCAAGTTTCAACAATGGTCTAAAAAAAGTGAAAAAAAACAGTAATCAAGCTGCATTTGTTTACGGAATATAGGAACACGGAAATACAAAATCATATTTGACAGAAAAAACATGGACATAGATATTCTGTCTTGAAACAATAAATTAATGTATTTTGTATCCTTCTAAACTGAAAAGACACATAAACTCCAATAAGAAATATAACTTTTTTCCTTTTATTATTCTTATCAATTTATTTTAATTATATTTTTCTTCTTGAATTTTTTGTGTAAAAGAAAATGAGAGTAAATTAGATTTTTATAATTTTTTTATATAGTTTTTT
>NC_029792.2:44028246-44029400 GCF_000816755.2 Arachis ipaensis
AGCTCATTGGCTTTTTATATATATAGTTTATTATCAAATAAAATATAATTTTTATATTTCTGTTTTTTATTTTCAGTATCTTATTTTATTTTGTTTCCCAACCAAATACAGTCTAAAAAGAACTTTACATTGTCTATAACCCATTATCATAAACTCCCAATATGATTCCAAGTCTTTCAAATTGAATGGTATTCTTGGTTTTAGTTTTTTAATTTTTTAAATCTTTTTTATTTTCTACAATGAGCCTGGAACAGAATGGGTGTAGTAAGAATGTAAGATATAATCAAGAGATTGCTGAATATAAAAAAAATTTAAAACCGCAACTTGCATTCATAATAAAACAGAGGCTTAGCAAATAGAACTTTCTTTTTGGTGACTGAAAAAACAAAGGAACAGAAAAAACAAGAAAAACAGAACACAGGGAAAGTCCCTATCTGACTAGCAGCATGAGAATCCTTGTGACTAAGCAATTAGAACTTTAGAAGTATGAAATCCCACTCTATTTTTTAAATAAAAGGAAAAATACATTTTAGTTTCGAACGTTTGGACAAAAATAAAATATTTTAAATCTTAAGAATAAAAAGCAGTACTTTAAAGGTGGTATAGAAAGAAAAAACTACCATATGTATAGAAATTGAAGCAGATGAATAAGATGGTAATGATGACTAACCGAATTGCACGGAAGGTTAGAGCATTGATAACCACCGGCCGGAGGAGTTCTTTTACGCTTGTTGAACTTCTGATAAAGAAACAAAATAAAAAGTTTAATTTAGGTCATCAATTTATCATTTTCAGCTTAAATAACTAGCAAGTTGCAAATAAAAAAAAAGGTAGCAAGTTGGAATGGAGGTTATTGGTGTTAGCTGTTACCTACTTAATTAGTTAATTGTACAATAAGGTGCAAATGGAGCCACGTCCATGACGGCGTGACATTAATGAAGATGACAATCACTGGTAGCTATGGAGTTAGTTGACACGTGAATAGACGACCGTTACGTATACATACTCAGATAAGCCTCTAAGGTAAGTTTGGATCGGATACGAACATAGCAGGTTATACACTTAACACTATTCAGAGAAAAAAAAGACTATCGAAACCGTCTCTAATTTTTAAAGATGCTCACAAAAATAACTTTAAATTTTGTATTTAGTAA